>NC_080051.1:8595508-8615508 GCF_026212465.1 Amaranthus tricolor
ACAGATGGCCATGGCAGGTTTGAATAACAATAGCATTGGACCCAATCCGCCCAAAACCCCTCGAGGCAGACCCAGAAAGAATACAAACACCCCCTTACTCTCCCTAACAAACAGCCATATAGAAGCCATGAACACTTGGGAAACCGCAAAACTCTTGGGTACATCATCCTCAGATGAAGGGAAGGTGGTGACAGGTCTCAGGAAGTCAAATAGACTACTAATCATGGATGGTAGATCCACGTGATGAGAAGAAGTTGGATGATATACAAGTAAATGTTATCAATAAATGAATCTCTTGTGTTGGAATATTCGTGGAATCGGGAAAGGAGAGAAAGGTGTGACTATTAGAAACATAGTGAAAAAAAAGAAAGTATCATTCTTAGGATTAGTGGAAATCAATATACTCAGTAATATATACAATTTATTCATATCTAATACAAATAGTAAATGTTAATAACCTGCTCTTCCCGTTGTCGATCAAGTGCGTCTCTGTAGTAGACGAGAGTATGTGGGGAGTGGGACCTCGAAAGATATACGCGAAGCCAGCTGCAAACAAATGAACATTGTTTAATATTTTCATGTATCATAAAATAGTGAAATTTTGTATTTGAATAGTGAATTGAGTGTTGCTACCTTACTGCTAAAGAATCCATCCCACGACGATGCTGTGAACCTAACACCGGTTCAAAATCCTTCGCGTCATCTTCCTGATTATGTTTCCCAGCGGGTCGAAACGTCCTAATTATAGGCCTCCCTATATGAATATGCTCCCATGACCATATCTGTAACAACATCAAGCAGCCTCCAATGTCCTTGGCACCCTTACGAGATGCTTGACATAAATTACGATACAGATACGCTAGGGTAGCACTTCCCCAACTATACTCATCTACCCGTTCCAAGTCTCCTAGTAGAGGGAGATAGATCAACCGCACCGAGTCACCGCTCTTGTCTGGAAACAAGATGCAACCAAACAGGTACAAAATGTACGCTCGCGCATGTCTATCCACCGTAATATCATCCGTGTCATCCTCTAGCGCGCTAAAATGCTCTCTGAGCCAAGTCAACTTCAACAACGATCCAGTGATGATCTTCGGCTGTATAGGGTCTTGAGGGTTTTCTGGCCAAACCCCTAGTAGCTCATGAACTAATGCTGGCCAATTTCTCTCTCCATGACCTATCACTGATTATCATTCAATGGGCAGTCCCATTATAACTGCCACATCGTGCAACGTGATCGTTGCCTCGGCAACCGTGAGGTGGAAGGTATGAGTCTTCGGCCTCCACCTCTCCACTAATGCAGTGGTAAGAGCTCGATCGAGCTCTAAACCCCCGCCCAACATCCTGTGAATGTATCTAAAACCAGCTAATTCTACTACCTCTAATACTCTGTCATCTACCTCCCAATGTAACTTACTCGCCTGGTAGTGCTGACGAGTAACCAACTGGGTAGTGGAGCCCTCCCAGGCAGCTAAGCTTCTGTGTGTCGCCTGAAGCGTAAGCACTGCTGGATCAACAAAAGCATCATATGAAATGTTACGAGCTTGACATACTGCAAAAACATGTGAGCACGGTAACTTGAACATGGTTGGTTTCTGACAGGAGCATGATGTTGCTGTGAGGTCAACCATGTAGCATTTTCCACCTTTTCATGCTATGCTGTTGACACAACCAGTGGTGACCTCAAATATCCCACGTACTGTGTCATATATCCTATCATCATGAAAGCATGCTTTTTCAGCATTCTTATCAATTGTATCAGTTGGTTTCATGGCATACACATGTCCATTCTCTAATCTGCTTCTCCCTAAATCCCTTCTAGTGGCAAAGTATTCGTTAACCCGGAAGAATGTCATCCTAACCAATGAAGTGATTGGGAGTGACCTGGCCCCCTTCATTACGCCATTGAACGCTTCAGACATGTTTGTAGTTTTCACTCCATATCGATGCCCACCATCATGAATCAAAGTCCATTGGCGCTCAGGAATAGAACCATCCACTAAGTAGTTATACGCGTCCTCATTAAACTCTTTAAGGCGATTCATGTAGAAATTATATTTCCGAATCTTTGTCTATTCAGAAGCTTTTCCAAATAAATTTTCAACTGCTATGTTTTTGAATTTCTTATGCACGTTCGAAGCTAGATGACGTTTACAAAACCGATGGAATGCAAATGGCTCTTTCCAAACTTTCCAACTCTATTCATTGCATGCAAAATTCCCTTGTGACGATCAGATATAACACATAAGTCGTCCCTCTTAGTGACATAATGCCTTATACAATCCAAGAACCAACTCCATGTGTTGTTGCTCTCTCCCTCCACATAGGCAAAGGCAAGTGGGAACAACTGAGAATTTGCATCTATCGCCATAGCAATCATAAGTGTACCTCTGTACTTTCCGTACAAATGTGTACCATCTATAGAAATATAGGGACGACAGTGGGGAAAACCCTTAATGGACGGACCGAAAACCCAAAAAATTCGCTGAAACATCACTCTGGTAGGATCCATTATCGATTGGACTTCCCATTGCACCATTGTTCCTGGATTAGATTGCATTAATGCCTGCAGGTACCTTGGAAGCTCCTCAAAGGACTTATCCCAATCCTCAAATACTTTTGTTATATCCTTATTTTTGGCCAACCAAGCTCTATTATATGTTATAATAAATCCGTATTTATTTTTAACAAAATTAACGATTGACTTCACATTGAACGCTGGATCAACTCTGATCATATCCATGATAAGATCAGCAACAATTTCAGAACTAAGGAGGGGATGGTCGTTACTGTAATGTGCCGAGCAATCTTGATTATGACCCTTATATCGCACAAATCTTAAATGATCCCGTGGCGGTCATAACAGCTCGCATCCTCCATTCACAACCTATATCCTCCGCATTAGTACATTGGATAACGTACTTTGAAGGCTCCGACTCAATTACACGGAAGTTTCTATTGTTAGAAATTGCCCATGCTTTAACATTCTTATTAAGGTGGTCTAAGGAGCTAAACTCTTGCCCTATCCTAAAGTCTCCATTTTCATTCATGGCGTTGTCATCGTTCTAGGTCATCCATGCATCAATCAATCTTTGATCAACATCATCAATTCTAAGCTAGTCTTGAGCTGGAGCACCATCTCTAATCGCTGCATCTAGAGCTTCTCTTCTTTCATCATCCTCCTCTGAATCAGAATCAATATGCTCATCCTCCTGATCTAAAGAGTCAACCTCGTTCGCATTACGCCTACCCAAGTGACTCGTGGATAAGGTGTTCATTAAACCACCACCAATGCCACATGAATGTGTTGGAGAGGTAAGCTCATCCAAGTGCTCATTAACGTAATTTGGGTTACTTAACATTTCTGTGAATGTATCATGGCGTACACTAAGACCTGATTCTGGAAGTTCCATGCTAGTCATCACTTCCTTCGCATTATCCAAATTTGTAACCAATTCAAACATAAACCTCCATTGCCGTTCCAGGGGCATGTGATGCCGCATAAGCAAGAGCACTTATGCTTTCATCATTCTAAATCGGGACTAACACATTTTTCCCAGTCACCGGATATTTCATCTCCATTTTATCACAACCAATTACTTCACAGATTTTTCTATGAAACACCTCAAAATTAGTATTCTGACGATGGATAAACATCACTGTATTTAAACCTTCATTATACACAACATCGGATCCAGTATAACTTACTTCCCCACTCCAATACACAATAACGGGATAATGATCCATATTCTGCAAACACAAACATGTTTTTCATGTGATTTCACATACACTTTATTGTTGATTATGAGTAAGGAAAGTGTAAATGTGAATACAAGAATTTGTGATATTAGAATTTCAATTCAAATACAAAGCTAAAAATACCATGAATATATAATAAAACTATTAAACTAACCCTACAAAGTAATAAACTTTCATTGAAGCATTTTATCAAACACTTTATATGCATACAAATCATAAAATTCAACTACAAATGTGTAAAATGTAAGCTTAAATCATGAAATCAAGAGAATGTAACAAACAATCAATGTATTTATAACTTCAAATGACAACAATAATGAACAAAAAATTCAATTTTTAAATTGAAAAAAATTAGGGTTTATATTAATACCTTAAATGATGATATAAATGAACAAGTAAAGAAGGAGAAGATGAGAATGTAGTTGATTAATTTAGTTGAATGAGAGGAACTGTGAATATGAAGTAAATGAGGAGTGTAGAAATTTTTTTTTAAAAATCACCGGCAACAAGAAGGAAGAAGAAATGAGATGAAGTGACCAAAAACAGGAAGCTGTTGTTTTGTACAGCTATAAAACCGCCACTTCAAGTGGCGGTTTGCTTTATTATAATTTTTTTTTGAAAAAAAAATCGAAATTCATGAAACCGCCATTTCATCTAGTGGTTTACTTCAGATTCCTAAACAAAACCGCCATTTAATCTAGCAGTTATATTAAAAAAAAAAAAGAAAAAAAAATTTTCGCACACTTGTCCTACGTGGACGGTAATGTGGGAAATACTTTCCCATTTAATGTAAGGTGGGAATTATTTTTTTTTGGGCAATATTATGGGAAAACATTCTTTTCTATAACATACCCCTCAAGACGTGTGCTACAACGTGAGGAAGGTGGATGGTTATCAAGTAGAAACACTTACTTCCATTTTTCCTTCAAAAGTTTCGGTTATGATAACGAAAGATTTAGTTGTGGAAGTTAATTTAGTGGAGATCATGTCATCAATCCTTAACTTGCATTAGATTAGAGTTTAATCTGTTATTTCTTTCTATTATGTTTCATACAACTATAAATAGGTACCTTATATTCATTTCTCATGTTGAAGAAATTAATGAAATCTTGAATTTTACGCAAATTCTTTGTCTTGTCTCAATTTCTAAATAGATTGGAACTTCAATTAAGAAAGTTCCTTTTGCTTGGCAAACTGTCAAATTTCTTGTGATCTTAAGGAACTTTTGTGTTGGATTAGTTTGTGAATGTATTTCTTCTAATACATAATTTTGCAACCTATCTTTCTTCCTACCTCATACACCTTTCTAAGCCTTAACTTACTCCCCTTCGTGTTCTTTTGCTTGTAGTGTTATTGTATCAAGCTTCATATGTATTTAGTGTTCCATTGTATTCTAAACCTTAACATAAGCCCCTTAGTTCGTATTCTTGTGTCTAAAACTTAAAACATAAAAGAAAACCGTTTATTACAACATTTAATATTACATTTATTACATTAAAGGAAAAATATATTTTAACTCTTCGACTTAATCTTCTTAAAATTCAATTTTTTTTTTGCTTTAATAAATTCAAATATTCAAAAATTCTAATGATAGAAGTTAAGTACTAAAAAAAATAAAAATCAAATTAGAGAAAAATGGTCAAATCACCAATGACAAAAGAAAAAAAAAGAATAATCAATGAATTACATCTACCAAGTCTATACGTAATCGTGAAATTCAACCGAAATTAAGAATATCTATGTATGCATCCCCCACCACCACGAAAGAAATGGAACCCATAAAATATTTGTATATGAAATGTCTTGAAGTACATGGAAAGGACGTTAGAGTACAAATATGGTAGTCAGCAAAACATTACATTTACCTCATTTTTCCACGCTATTAGAATATTTTAACAACAATTTAGAATTTAAAAATTGGCATCGAGAAAGTGAAATGGAGAGGATGGAGTAGTAGGCCGAGTATTTAGTAAGGAGTATATTAATATATAAATAAAGAAAATTTGAAGAGTCTAGTAGGGCATGGGTTAGTTGATTATTATGCTTAATTATAACATCCTCCTCCTCATCATCTAATTCAATCCTCACATAATTAAATTAAAAATGGCGGCATACATCAAGTCAAGAGAGTTTGGTGGGATGATTTTGAAGAAGAAACAAAACAATTATCTACCATCTCCTCCTCGCTATGTTAGATTATCAAGCAAAGAAAATGACAACAACAACAACAGCAACGTGAGTAGAAGATTTGGAAGAAACGAAGGATCGGGATCAGGAACAGGACGAGGAGGAACCCCAAAAGGGCATGTTCCGGTATTAGTAGGTTTTGATGAGGATGAACTAAAACGATTTCTAGTTCCAACTCGGTACATGAATCATCCTTCCATTGTTAAATTGCTTCAATTATCTGCAGATGAGTTTGGTTTTAATAATCAAGGGGTGTTGCATCTTCCTTGTCACCCTCAATATTTTGAAACCCTTTTATGTAACCTAAATAATAACAAGAGATCATAATTTTAATTATCTCTATTCTTTGCTTGAGTTTATTTCATCTTTACCTATGTCGAGATTAAAACTTCTACCTATTTTGATGTTCAGAGGATTCATCATCTGTATATAATTTAATGTCAAAAAACTTGTTTCCCTGTTTCTTTTTTTGTGTTTTTTGTTTTGTATAATAACAAGTTTTTTCATGTATTTTGGGATTGAGGACTGTATTTTTGCTTGACTTGGTTTTAGAGATAAATTCCGTACTTAATTAACTTGTAATATTCCTTTTTATTGGTAAATAATATTCTAAAAGTATCTAATAGATTGTAAGAGATCATATCGTATCCATTCTAGACATAATATAATAAACCTGAATCTGACCAAGAGCAAGCTAAAAAACATAGGGTGTTATTAAACATAGCCACCCCTTTTCATTTTATCGTCACCCCCATGAAATTACGAGTTTGCCCCTACTAGACTTAAAACTTGATTATTAACACTTTAATCCCGAAGATTTTTATCGCAACTCTATATATATTAAATTTTCAGACGCGTTCTTGTATGATGTACGAATTCAAAAACGGTACTATCTCTCTAAAATCTCTCTAAAAATGTTCTTCGGTTTTAAACAAGCTGTTACTTGTAATTGATTAACTATGTTTAACGAAAGCGACTATGAACTGGATTCGGTACGTAAATTTTTCAATTTGAATCGGTGTAATTATTTAAAAAAAAGGTCGCACAAAACTGATCGACTGAACCATGGTTCAGTCGCACAAAACTAGGCGACTGAACCGTGGTCCAGTCGCCCAGTTTTGTGAGATTATAATTTTTTTTTTTAATTTTTTTTATTTATATTATTATTTTTTATTTATTATTATTATTATTATTAATTTTATTATTTGTATTATTATTATTATTATTATTATTATTATTATTATTATTATTATTATTATTAGTATTATTATTTTTATTAATTATTATTATTATTATTATTATTATTATTATTATTATTATTATTATTATTATTATTATTATTATTTTCATTATTAATGTAATTAATTTATATTAATTTTTTTTCAAATTTGCAGGAGTTTGAAAACTTCGAATACAATGTAGATTACTCCGGTAGTTTTGTTACGGATAGGAAATTTGTTTCCTTTGATGAATTACATAGTTGGGCCGATGCGATAGCAATAACAATTGGTTTTCAATTTACACGTGCTTCTTATAAACAAAAAGAAGGACGTTCTAGAGTTAGTGTGTACTTAAGATGTCACCGCTATGGTAATATTAGGGGTGATTTACATAATTTAGATAATGTTGCCCGACCTGGTTCTAAAAGTAAAAGTTGTGGGTTTAAATTTTTGATTGTAGCAAGTAGTCGTAAACCAAGCGAAAGACCTTGGACGGTAAAGGTGTGTCCTGGTGAAAAAGGAAGACATAACCACCCGTTCTTAGTGTACAGAGATGGTCATGTAAGGGCAAATAGGATCAATGTAGATATTCGGAAGCACATACGACAGCTTAGTGCAACCGGAATGCAACCGGTCTTTATTATGACTTCTATTAGAGAAAATTTTCCAGGTTTTTATGAATCAGATATATAATATTAGGCAATCAATAAGGAGAGAAGAGATATATAATATTAGGACTCCCCTTCAACACTGTCTTTATATAGCCACAGAACTTAATTACGTGGTCTGGACAGACTTGGATAGCGAAGGGGAATTGAGCAGATTATTAGTTGTAAATCCTACCTCTATCCAAATGATACGTACGTGGGCCGTATGTTGTGTTGATAGATACAATGTACAAAACGAACAAACAAAATTGGCCACTATGTGAAGTGATCGGAATGACGCCAGCCAATCACAACTTCTTGGTTGCGTTCTGTTTGTTGCGAGATGAGGCGGCTGTGTCGTACTCGTGGGTGTTGCAGGGATTGAGAGATATTTTCGGCACAGCTCAGACTCCTAGCGTCATTGTAACCGATCGAGACGAAGGTTTATCTATAGCTATTCGTGACGTCTTCCACTAGTGGAAAAAAAAGTATTTGCTGCTTATCATTTGCTACGGTTATTGTATATACAAAGCAATAAATAAGAAAAAGAATAAGAAAAAAAAACCATTAATTGCTGCGATTTTAGTACCTAACCGCAGCAAATAATCAGTTGCAAGATTAATTACTGCAGTTATGCTTGTGACCGCAGCAAATAACCTACTCAATTGCTGCGGTTTATCCCTTTGACCGCAGCAAATAACATATATTAAAATGGCCCCCAGCTTTTTAACGTTTATATTTTCATAAGACGAACCCTTAAGCTTCTGTTTCATTACCACAAACGAACACACGCACGACGAACTCAGCGGTTCATCTTTTCCATACTCAAACTTCAAACTTCTACTGTTCTTGTTAGTTCATCATCAAACTTCATCATCTGCTCTTCATCAAACTTCATAATCTTCTCCATTGAAAAAACGCTTCACAAAAGTAACGTACAGCAGTTCGTTTCTTCAAACTCATTCTTCATCTTCATCTGCAAATTTGGGTCTTGTTCATCTTCAAAACCCACGACATTAAGGTATTTTTTCTCCTTTTAATTTGTTAAGCATTTAAGTTTTGCAAGATATTCATTAAAAAGCTTTTGGTGTCATTTTTTCCTTTCAATGAATATATTTCCTCATTTTCATTCTAAGAGACTTCTAAGTGAGACTGGCTGGGATATCTTTTTTGTGCGACCTATTTTATGTTGAGTAATGTTTTAAAAGAAAAGTGAAGAAACATAATAATGGAAAGTGGAAATTCTGTGTGCTTTGATATCTCCCTTTAATGGGATCAAATTTCAGTACAATTTGCTTGTGGTAATTGTATCACATTGTTTGGGAAAAGCTTTGATTTAAAAGTTGATTGCTTAATTTATGTATTACTCTAGATTTATATGCTTTCATAGTATTAATGCCTTCTAATAATTTATCTCTAATTGTTTGTTTAACAACATGATTTGTGCAACGATTCAAACTATTATATAAGATTTTGTTTTGAAGAGAATTTCAGAGATCAGTGATTATGAGTCAAGAAAAATGCTTTTGCTCTTGTCCTCCTTGTCCTTGGAAGCATGGTTGTGGATATCAGAACTGATGGATCAATTATTTACAATTGGAAAACCATATTGTTATTTAATTTGCGACTGAAACGAACGAAATTTTCTGAAATGATGCTATGAATTAGATTAGTAAATAATACAGGTTTAGAACTTAGAAGTGCATGCTAAGATAGGATAAAACAGGAAATAATTAATGTTTAACAATGGCAAAGCCATACTTGTGAGTATCATCATTTGCATTATTAGTACCTAACCGCAGCAAATAAACAGTTGCAAGATTAATTACTGCGGTTATGTTTGTTAGAAATAAGTATATATGTCTAAAAGTTGTGTATTAATTTTGTTTTGAATCAATTAATCACACTAATTAGGATGACAAAAGATCATTCTTGGATGTATGGAAGCATTGAATCGTCGGAATTTATTGATGGCGTATTAGAATTTTGTAGTATTGCGGTTGAACATCAAGTTAGGACGGGGGGAGTTGGATTTTATTGCCCATGTGTCAGTTGTGGCAATGTATCAAAGGTAGATAGTGTTGATATCCTTAGGGAGCACATACTTCGACGTGGGTTTAGGCCTCAATATCATGTTTGGGTTTGGCATGGTGAGGAGGGAGTTTACAAAGAGAAAAGTGTTGTTGAGGACGTCAATAATGTGGTCGATGTCAATGAGGATGTAGTAATCATGTTGATGGGTATGAGACAGATGAAGAGAATGTCGATGAGGATGTGGATCGTGTTGATGAGATGATGGAGCGAGTCGAGGATGAGTTAGGAAAACGTCCTCGTGTTTTTGACTTGTTGACAGAGGCTTCTAAAAAGCCTTTTGTACCCTGGATGTACAAAGTTCACCAAACTAACAGCAGTGTTGATAATTTTCAACATTAAGTCAAAGTTCAATTGGAGGGACGCTAGTTTCACAATGTTATTAAAAGCGTTAGGTGAGATGCTTCCTGAGGGAAATGAACTTCCAAAGTCGACATATTATGCCAAAAAGCTCATGTGTCCTTTCGGCTTAGAGTACCAGAAGATTCATGCGTGTCCGAATGATTGTGTGTTGTATCGGAATGAAAACGAAAACTTAGAAGAGTGTCCTAGGTGTGGGTTATCACGCTACAAGCGTAAAGGGGCTCGGGATGCTAAAGGGCCCCCGGCTAAGGTGTTGTGGTATCTTCCAATAATACCTAGATTTAAGCGCTTGTTTTATATAAAGAAAGATGCATTAAATTTGAGGTGGCATGCAGATAGGGTGAAGAAAGGTCACTTGCTCACACATCCATCTGATTCTCCGGAATGGACGAGTATTGATAGGTTGCATAAGACTTTTAGGGATGAGGTTCGTAATTTAAGGCTCGGACTGTGTACGGATGGAATGAACCCATTCGGCAATCTTAGTTCTTAATATAGTACTTTGCCGGTACTTTTAGTGATCTATAATTTGCCACCTTGGTTGTGTATGAAGCGTAAGTACATTATGCTTTCGCTTCTTATCTCGGGTCCTAAACAACCTGGCAATGACATAGATGTATATCTTGCACCTCTAGTTGAGGATTTGAGAAAGATGTGGGATGAAGGCGTTTCAGTGTTTGATGCATATGCTAATGAGGAGTTCACCTTGAGTGCAATGCTTTTATGCACCGTTAATGATTTTCCGGCATATGGCAACTTATCGGGGTATAAGAACAAAGGGGAGAAAGCATGCCCAATATGTATCGATGACATGGAATCCATGTGGATTCCTAAGTGCAAACACGTATTCATGCACCATCGAAAGTTCCTCCCACGAGACCACCAATATCATAAGAAGAAGAAGTTGTTCAACGGGGAGGTTGAGGACCGTGTAGCTCGTCGACCGTTGACCGGTTATGAGGTTTATGAACAGGTTAAGGGAGTTGAGACTGTATTTGGTAAAACGGGACAAGTGCAAGGGGGTGAAGACCGATTATGGAGAAAAGAATCAATCTTTTGGAAGCTTCCATATTGGAGAGATCTACAGGTTAGGCATTGTCTTGACGTTATGCATATAGAGAAAAATGTATGCGATGCCATACTCGGGACTCTCATGAACATTACGGGTAAGACAAAGGATGTTAAGGCCGTGCGAGATTGGTTTGAATGTAAGGGTCTTCGTCCGGAGTTGTGGGCACATGTTAAGGTGAGTAAGAAAAGAAATAGAATTGATGAAGTTGGTTGCAGTAAGAAGAAGATAAGTAATGACAAAGTTTATTTGCCTCCAGCTTGCTACACATTGTCCAAAGCAGAAAAGCGGACATTTTGTGAGTGTTTGTATGGCATTAAGGTTCTGTCTGGGTACTCATCCAACATGAAGAGATTTGTGAGCCTAAATGGTGAGCTGAAGTTGGGAAGCATGAAATCTCACGATTGCCATGTAATGATGCAAGTGTTCTTACCAACTGCAATCCGTGGAATACTGCCAAACATGTGAGATATGCTATTACCGAGCTATGTTCGTTCTTCAACACAATTTGTAGTAAAGTTCTTTATCCCTTTAAACTTGATGCACTTTAACTCGACGTGATTGTAACTTTATGCAAGTTTGAGATGTATTTTCCACCTTCTTTCTTTGACATAATGGTTCATCTTATTGTCCATCTTGTTCGTGAGATCAAGCTTTTGGGTCCATTTTTTTTAAGGTGGTGTTATCCTTTTGAAAGACACATGGGTGTTTTACAAAACAAGGTGAGGAATCCAGCACAACCCGAGGGGAGTATGATTCAAGGCACTATGAATGATGAGATTAGTAACTTTATAGCCGAGTATTTGGCCATGGCAAAGCCTATTGGACTTCCCACCTCTAGACATGAAGGAAGGCTTGAGGGAAAAGGAACAATTGGCTCCGAATCGGTCACACCTCCTCGAGAAAGCCTTCTACAAGCACACTTGTATGTGTTGCATCATATTCCGGAAATTCATCCATTTTTGAGTGAGCATTTTGATATATTGCGCGCAAAACATCCTTCTAAAGGGGATAGGGCATTGATGCAGTTTCATAACAAGACGTTTATTAATTGGTTTCATAATCGAGTAATATGCAAAGAACTCAAGGGTGTATTCGAAATTGTTAAGTGGTTAGCTTTTGGTCCGCGTGATGATGTCAACAAATATGAGGGTTAAGATGTCAATGGCTTCACATTTTAGACTGAGGGTCAAGACAAGAAGTCATCGTATCTATTGAATAGCGGGGTTTCTATTTTGGCGTCATCTAAATTTTACGCGAGTACGAAGGATCAAGCGCTGGTTGATGCTAAATTGGTATACTACGGGCGGATACATGAAATATGGGAGCTTGACTACTCTACTTTGAATATTGGTCTTTTCAAATGTAAGTGGGTAGATAATAATCGACGATGCATAAAAAATGACGACCCTTGTGGATTCACTCTTGTAGACTTAGCTCGTTTGCGTGATAGTGAGGAGTCATTCATACTAGCCACACAAGCCAAGAAAGTATTCTACATTGTAGACCCGTCTGATAAAAAATGGTTTATTGTTGTACCGGGAAAAAAAGCATCCTTGGTATAGGTGATGTTGAGGATGAGGAAGAATATGAAGCTTTTGAAGACTACCCTCCCTTTATCAATCCAAAATCAGTGGATCAAGATGATGTAGATGATGTAGATGTTGGTTATATGCGTGTAGATCACACGGAAGGAATACATTTGAATTATGTGATTCACAAGGTATGAATTTAAAGCTTTTTAAAGTTTTTTTGGCACTTGGTTTGTTTTGCATGAAACTTTGCACAGAACACTATTTGTTATATATTATTGTGTTGAACGTATTAGAATTGTAAATCATAGTCATATTCTTAATATTACTTAGCTTATGTTCTAATATATTTCTATTCATACTCTTTCAGATACTCATATATAATGCATCTATTCAAAGACGAAATTGTCCCCGAGATTGCGGCCTCGGATAATGAGCATCGTAGTTATGACAGTGAAGAGGACCAAATTGTGAGATACGAGCGTATGGCTGAAGACGCTCCACCAATTGACGATGATTTTGAGACTGAAGACGCCCCACCAATGGATGCTCCCACTACCGTAAGAAAAGAAAAGGGCGAGGCCCTACGAAAAATCTCAAAGTCACAGAACCCATGCATTTGGAATACAATGCATTGGGTCAACCCTGCGGAAAATGGCATAGGCAATATGGAAAACAAGTGGGCCTATGTATCCGCAAGATTTCCATATTGCACGCATGGAACAAGGTTCCAAAGGGTTTGAAGAACTCTCTATAGAATGATACTGTGGTAAGCAACTTTACTATTTTTACTCATTTAGTTTCATTTTAAAATTAATTTAATTGACAGTAATAAATATAAATTTTTTTTGTAGAATCTTTTCCACATCGAGAGCGATGAGGACAAGAAGAATGTGTTTCTTTCAGCTGTTGCTGAAAGATTCAGAGATTTTAAATCCAAGCTAGTAACTGGCTGGATTACGAAGAGGCGTGCCCGTACGACCAAAAAGGTCAAAACGGAAAATGAAGGAGGAGAGCAATCACCTTGGAAGATGCCCTATGAAATATGAGGTCACATATCGAAGAGGGATTGGGAGGCCTTTGATGCCAAAAGAACAACTCCCATAGAAGTTGTAAGTATTTCATATTATATTATAGTTTACCAATTTGAATTTACTTCTTTTGATTCAGTCATTAAACTAATACATGACATTCGATTTCTATTGATTAATTAGGAAAAGCGTGGTAAAGCTTCTAATTCTGCAAGCAAAAGGAAGTTTTACCATCGCTTGGGCCAGAAAACATACGATGAGGTCCGAAAAGAGTGGGTGGATGCGGGTTTATACCCCAATCAAAGTTCATACACGCCCTCATCTACGACTACCTCCGCATCCATGAATACTCCTGCTGGAGATCGGGTGCGTGATTGGTATTGCGGGCTTCATTCCCAAGATGCAAGTGGTAAATTTACCATTAATGATCCGGGAACGAAGAAGGTTGCTGATGCTGTGGTGAGTTTTGAAATTATTAAGTATATTCTTGATTTGTTTTGTATTTTTTTGGCTTTGATTTACTTATACTAATTGCTATATATGTCACTTTTTATTTGAACAGATGGGCTGGAAGGAAAAAGAAGCTACGGGGGAGTTCACCCCAAGAGGCAATGTTGACGCATTGCATATGGTCTTAGGGAAAGACCACAGTGGGCGGGTGTAGAAATACTAATGGATGATCGAATGCAACAAGAGGGGGGGGTGAATTGTTGTGTAGTAGGTTTAAGATTTTTGCCTCTAATTTTTGCGGAATTATATTAAGTAAAGGACAAAACTTAAACTTAAAAACGAAAAGAAAAATAATAAAGGAGACAAAGATTTTACGTGGAAACCTTCTTGGCCTAATAAGAAGGAAAAACCATGACCCCCCGGGATTTCAAAATTCTCACTATGTTTAGGCAATTAGTTACAATTACACAAAACAATGTTTGCTTCACTTGAAGCTTCTCAATTCTCTAAATGTTTGCAACTAATTGATTTGGTCAGTTTCTTCTGCCTCTTCTTGTATCGACTGTTCGCTTGCTGTTCCTTGATCTTGCACTTTGATTCCTTCATCTTCATCTTCCAAATTTGCAAGACCTATTTTAATATTACTTGTTTCCTGTTCACTTGTTGAAAAGTTAGTTTCATCAAAGATTATGTGAACAGACTCCTCTACACACATTGTTCTCTTATTATAAACTCTGTAAGCTTTGCTTTGTGATGAATAACCTAGAAATACTGCCTCATCACTTCTTTCATCAAATTTACCTATGTTTCGTTTTCCATTCACATGAACAAAACATTTGCATCCAAATATACGAAAATAGGAAATATTTGGTTTAACACCTTTGAGCAATTCATAGGGTGTCTTTGAAGTGATTGGTCTAATTAGTACACGATTCAATGTATAGCATGCAGTATTAACGGCTTCTGCCCAAAAATTCCTAGGTAGACCACTAGCAATCAACATGGTCCTAGCCATTTCTTCTAAGGTCCTATTTTTCCTTTCTACCACTCCATTTTGTTGTGGTGTTCTAGGTGCGGAAAAATTGTGATTTATACCATGTTCATTGCAATAATTCATGAAGTTTGAGTTTTCAAATTCTTTCCCATGATCAGACCTAATGTGAACAATTTGATTATTGGTAGATTTTTGTGTTTTATTAGCAAAGAAAACAAACTCATCAAAAGCTTCATCTTTGCTTGCCAAAAATAAGGTCGACATGAATCTACTATAATCATCAACAACAACAAACACATACTTTTTGCCACTACGGCTTTGTGTTCTCATTGGTCCACATAAATCCATATGAATTAATTCTAATGGTCTAGTGGTAGTCACAACGTTCTTTGATTTAAAGGATGACCGCACTTGTTTCCCTTTAGCACAAGGATCACAAACTTCATTTTTAAGAAATTTTATTGCAGATAATCCTCTTACTAGGTCTTTTGATCTGAAAGTGTTAATCAATGAATAACTAGCATGACCTAGACGCTTGTGCCAAAGAAGTGGGTCTTCTTCAATAACACTTAAACACGTTAGACTGTTTCTGGGAACAGTGTCCAGGTCCACCACATAGGTGTTCCCTTTTCTGATTCCCTCCAGCACAGGGTCTCCTGTACTGTTCCTAGAAATTATGCATTTTTCAGAAGTAAACTTAACAGAGTTACCTTTGTCGCAAAATTGAGAAATACTTAACAAAATGTGTTTTAAATTCTCGACTAAAAATACATTATCAATGGCATGGGAACTAGACCTTCCAACCTTTCCTTTGGCGATTATTTCACCCTTCATGTTGTCACCGAAGGTTACTGTTCCCCCATCATAGGCTTCAAGTGAGAGAAATTTAGATTTATCACCCGTCATATGCTTGGAGCACCCACTGTCGAGATACCATGAGTTGTTCCCCCTCACTTGAACCTGCAAAGCAAATTAGTGGTTAGGTGCAGGAACCCATTCATCCTTGGGTTCCTTGTCGACAATATTTGAATCACATTTCTTAATCCATATACGTTCGACATAATTTTTATTTGCTTTGACATGCTGTTCCCTCTTTATACATTGATGTTTTAGGTGTCCACTTTTACCACAGAAGGAACATATTTTGCTACTAGGGAGATCTACATAGAACTTTTTCTTTTTATCATTGCTTATATAGCCTAGACCTTCTTTACTTTTGGTTTTAGCATTTAAAATCCATTTGGGAATTTCATTGATTTTCCCTTTTCCTCTTAAGTTTATTTTATTTTTCAAATTTTCATTTTCAATTTCGTAGGATTCTAATTTTGATTTCAACTTTTGAAATTCAGTGCTAACCACGTGAGTGGTTTTATCATTTTCAACCGATTTTAATCCTAACAATTTGCTTTGATTCAATTCAATATTAAGAGTGATAAATTCCTGTTTTAATTTCTCCAACTGCTCTTTCAAAATGTTTTCGTCTAGCTTTTCTTGTGTCTCTAAAAGCAATTTGATTAGTTTATTCTTACTTATGTTGGACAGATGTTTAGGAGATGGACCAGAAGACATTACCTCTTTTTCTTTGGATTCTCCATGAGATGCCATGAGACATAGGTTTGCTGTTTCCTCTTCCATTGTAGCTTCTGTCTCAGCCTCGCTCTCCGTATCTCCCCAAGCTGCTATCATTGCTTTTCTAAAATCTGTTTTGAAGTTTCCCTTCTTATATTGTCTTCCAACTTCTCTTGCTTTTCCCTTACCCTTCTCATTTTTCCATTGAGGGCAATCCTTGATGAAGTGTTCAGTGCTCCCACACTTATGGCATTCAAAGTTTGTCTTCAAGTTCGGTGTTCCCTTCTCTTTGTTATTTCTTTGATTTCCATATCTTCTGTTCCTGAAGAATTTTTTGAATTTTCGAGCCAACAGTGCTGCTTCCTCTTCACCAGTTTCTGATTCATCGCTATCATCTGCTGCTAGAGCCAGTCCTTTGTTTCGGGAACTGTCAGCTGTTCCCAAATGCAATTCATGGGTCATGAGAGAACCAGCCAGCTCTTCCAAATTAAACTTGGTGAAATCTTTGGACTCCTGGATGGCTGTTACCTTTGCTCTCCAGCGTTCGTCTTGAGGAAGACTCCTAAGTACTTTTCTAACTTGTTCATCAACGGGAATGATTCTACCAAGAGAGACTAACTCATTCGTAATATTTGTGAACCTAGTGAACATTTCTTGAATGTTTTCCCTAGGTTCCATTACGAATCTTTCATATTTAGACATTAGCAAATCAATCTTGGATCTCTTTACTTCACTAGTACCTTCATGGGTAACTTCGAGCAGGTCCCAAATCTGCTTAGCGGTTTTGCAACCCATAATTCGATTGTGCTCATTTGGACCAAGCCCACAGTGAAGTAACTTGATAGCAAGAGCGTTCATCTCCATCTTTTGAAAATCTTCTTTTTCATATTCAGTGATTGGTTTTGGAACAGCTTCATTGTTGGAGTTGATGGTCGTCACCTCAAAGTCTCCAATTTCAATGACTCTCCAAACTTGATAATTTTCGGCCTTTATGAAGATTTCCATTCTATTTTTCCAGTAGGTATAGAATTTCCCATCGAACATGGGTGGCCTTTGTGTGGAGTACCCCTCTTCCATGCGCTCGTTCATCTTCAACATCTTTCCAGGTAACAGGATACTGCTCTCAGGGTTTCCTGATTAAATGAGGAACAGGGCTCTGATACCAATTGTAGAAATACTAATGGATGATCGAATGCAACAAGAGAGGGGGGTGAATTGTTGTGTAGTAGGTTTAAGATTTTTGCCTCTAATTTTTGCGGAATTATATTAAGTAAAGGACAAAACTTAAACTTAAAAACGAAAAGAAAAATAATAAAGGAGACAAAGATTTTACGTGGAAACCTTCTTGGCCTAATAAGAAGGAAAAACCACGACCCCCCGGGATTTCAAAATTCTCACTATGTTTAGGCAATTAGTTACAATTACACAAAACAATGTTTGCTTCACTTGAAGCTTCTCAATTCTCTAAATGCTTTACTCAAAGCTTCTCTACTTAGGCCCACTTCTCTTCTCTTCTCTTCTCTCCTTCTCTTTCTCTTCTCTCGATTCTATTCTCTATTCCCTTAGACTTCCCATAAGTCTAATTACAACAAAACACTCAATTACCCTTTACAAGGCCAATTCTCATAAAGATCAAAATGAAATTTTTGCTTAAAAAATATTATAAATTAATTGGCATTTAAAACTTAGAATATTTTTCTCAATTAATTCTCCCTTAGATGGACACTCTCAATGCAACATTCATTCATTCATCCATCCATGCATACTGAACCGTAATTTCCCTCTTTTATAAGGGGAACAGCAGACAGTGCACTCAGCCCACGTTCTCCACGAGTTTGCACATATCCCACGTTCTCCATAGCTTACTTGCTCCCAAAGAAAATGGAAAGTTAGTTAAAGATAGGATTGGAATGTAACTGCTGTACACATGCACGGTTAAAACATCATGGATTAAGTAAGATCCTAATTTATAGGAGACCAATTCAAAGAAGAGAACAAGTCTCTTGAACATCCGAGTTTATAGGAGATAAACAAGGAATTGATTTTCTCCATGTTTTTAGGCGAATTAGAAAATATTTTGCCAATTAATAAATAAATTTAATTAAGCAACTAATTAAATTTTGACCTTTTACATTAACTAAAAACAGAAAACATAATTTTCGTAACTTCCAGTCAATGTCTTCTTCGGACCTGTATTGTGAGAAACAGCACACTGTCTCCATCTACAACTTTCGTCAGAACTTCAACTCTAGGAACAGCAGACTGTTTTCCAGAGCAATTTCCCAACTTCTTGGATATTTGAGACATGTACTTCTTCCACGAATCAAGTCATAGGCTTCATCAACGATTCACATTAAATCGGATATATACCTACAAAACAATCTCTAATAATATGTTTGTTTATTTAAAAGTAAAGTCATCATCAAAACCTTAAGAGGCCAACAGCGGGTAGTCGGAAAAGGAGGCGTCCGCGTGGGGTTACAAAAGGCATTCGGAAAAGAATGTGTTGCTACTCAATCCTGAACGGCGCTGCGGGATGAAGTAGCAACCCTCCGAGCGGAGATTATGAAGGACGTTCTTGCCAAGCTGGCCACCGTGTTGTAGAAGATAGGAGCACCCATTGTTGACTTGGCAAACCTGATTGTCGAGGATCAGGAAAGTCAACATGGGGATCCTAATGTTTACGTCGAGCCAACACCCGAGCCCATTACCCCCGTAGCACCCCTGCCCATTACTTTCCCTGAAGGGGAAAACCCCACACCGGAGACCATAAACTCCGTTACTCAAAATCCGGAGCCAACTCCGGAGCCAGTGCAACAGGTACATACTTCTTAAATATATAAGCACTTATTAATTTAAATTGCAACGCGTTTTAATATTTTATTATGATGCTTATTATACTAAACGACACAATTTACAGGAGGCGACTCCTTGTTCTCTTTTGCTGCCTCAGTTAGGTGTTGCTAGTGATGGTGACTTAACTGAGGTTGCATATGGTGTGGCCCAGCCAACCAAAGAGGGCCAAACAGTGCATTAGATGCCTGTTGCAAGTGGCCACATCAGTGTGACCATGAAAACTATTGCAAAG
>NC_080051.1:8620508-8789376 GCF_026212465.1 Amaranthus tricolor
TTATTATATTGTACATTATTGTTGGATTATTATTAGTATAAAACGAAAAAGGAAAAAAAAAACAAGTATTTGCTGCGGTCAGCCTCAAAACCGCAGCAAATAAAGAGGATTATTTGCTGCGGTTTTGAGGCTGACCGCAGCAAATAGTCCTCTTTATTTGCTGCGGTTTTGAGGCTGACCGCAGCAAATAATGCTCCTTATTGCTGCGGTTTTTAACCACAACATTTAAAATAGACCATTTGCTGCTATCACTATTGCTTGGGGCCAAAACTGCAGCAAATAATGGCAAAAAAATCGCAGCAAATGAGGTTTTTTTCCATTAGTGTTCCCAGGTAAAAAGTTTTTGTTGATTAATTATTTTCGTTCTATCTATTGAATATGTCTTAATTACGTTCAATGTTGTGTTTGATGTAGATGTGCGGCATTTGTTATGCATTTGGCATATTGCAAACGACGTTGAGAATATGGTGGACAAGTTGTGTGGCGGGAAAAAAAATCAATAAGGGCAGGTATTCAGGAAAAGTAGATCGAACCCCTTACTTGAAAGTTCTACAATCGACGAATTTGAAGAGAGATGGCAAGCGATCGTGAATACGTGGTCGGTTAGGAACAAAAAGGTCGTTCAATAACTGGATGAAACATGGATTCCACTTAGAGAGAAATTTGTGCGTGCGTGGATGAATGAATGTTTACACATGGGTAACCAGACTACCAGTAGAGTTGAAAGCCAACACTCGTCTTTCAAGTATTACCTTGGTAGCGGTAATAGCTCATTTGATACCCTGTTTAAAAGGGCACACGTACAAATTACAAATCAGCAATCCATGATCCGACAAGTGCTACAGGAATCCTTAAATTCTGTAGCAAGGTCGCTGCGACAACATTTCTTTAGACCTTTATATCGCCACGTATCTATCTATGCCTTGGAGCAGCTGCAACTTGAGCATAACCGTATGTTAAAATTGGGTGATTTTGTATTTAACAAATGCGGTTGTGTACTTCAAGACACCTATGGATTGCCGTGTGCTTGTCATTTATATATGTCCATCGGTAGACAAGGTGCTTTGTATGTAGATGACATTCATCCATTCTGGAGTACTTTGAGGTACACAGTGGTAGGAGATGACACCAACGAAGGAGTACGATACGCGAACGCCGATGAAAAAGAGTACTTTCAATCTTTGGTCGATGAAGTTCTAAAATCTGATCCCGCAGTTGTGCGACGATTGTCTCAGGTACTTGAGTATGAACTACGCCCTGATGGAGCCGAAATACCTGAGCCTTATGCAAGTCCACCTAGAAAGGGAAGACCAAGCACAAGCAAAACCCTGAAAAGAAATTAAAGTGCATTTGAATATAGCAGATCATCTTCTAGTGGTCGAGGGTCTAGATCTTCATCTCGCGGGAGATGCAGTGGCAGATCAAGTGATAGAGAAACACAATCTTCAGTTGGAAGTAAGTTTAGTTTCAACTTATCCGATATATAACTTTCCTTTCCGTTATTTAAATTAGTTTGTTACAGCTTAATCTTATCAACCTTATTTTCAATAATTGCAGATGATCCAGTAGGTCATAATTTTTCACAGTTTCCATGGCCTAATCACATCCCATTCATTCTTCCTCCTTACTTATTTGACTAGATTGATGTGTTAGGTGATAGTAACTGTGGATTTAGAGCTATTGCCGCCATAGAGTTGGGAGGCGAGGAGGCATGGCCTCTTTTAAGACGTGCTATGTGTATGGAAATGCAAATGAACAATGACCAATACCTAAGTTTGTATCTATCCCAGGAATTGTTAGACGATGCTATATTCAGAATAGGTTCACCCGGCAATGGACCTGCTTCTTATATTCACTGGATGGATGCACCGATAGCATTGTACTCTGCAGCAACGTTTCTTAACATTGGCATTGCTTATTATGGTTTTGCTGACAGTAACCCGATGTACAACTATTTGGTTCTTCCGTTAAGGAAAGCACCGCGCGTGCGTAGTGTAAATAAAGTTATACATATATGTTGGGTGAATGGAAATCATTTTGTTCAACTATTAATGAACGACGATTCATCCCCACGACCACCAAACGTAATAACACAGCTGACGATGTTGTAAATTTAGATAGTCCATAGTGTAACATGCTGTGTAAATCATTATTTAGTTGTATTATAGAAATTGTACATGGGATTTAATTTGTAGACGTGATTATTATAGAAAATGTAGATGAAATTCATTGTGTATAGTAACGATGTAAATTAATAAAAGCATTGATGTAAACATGACTTAATGTTGGCCTCTTAAGGTTTTGATGATGACTTCACTCTTAAATAAACAAACATATTTTTAGAGATTGTTTTGTAGGTATATATCCGGTTTAATTTGAATCGTTGATGAAGCCTATGACTTGATTCGTGGAAGTTGTACATGTCTCAAATATCCAAGAAGTTGGGCAATTGCTTTAGAAGTCAGTTTACTGTTCCTAGAGTTGAAGTCCTGACGAAAGTTGTAGATGGAGACAGTGCGCTGTTCCCCACAATACAGGTCTGAAGAAGACATTGACTGGAAGTTACGAAAATTATGTTTTCTGTTTTTAGTTAATGTAAAAGGTTAAAATTTAATTAGTTGCTTAATTAAATTTATTTATTAATTGGCAAAATATTTTTAATACGCCTAAAAACATGGAGAAGACTAATTCCTTGTTTATCTCCTATAAACTCGGACATCCAAGAGACTTGTTCTCTACTTTGAATTAGTCTCCTACATTTTAGGATCTTCCTTTAACCCATGTAATATTAACCGTACAGCAGTTATGTTCCACTCCTACTTTCAACTAACTTCCCACTTTCTTTGGGAGCAAGTAAGTTTATGGAAGTCGTGGGATAAGTGCATCTCATGGAGAACGTGGGCTGAGTGCACTGACGGCTGTTCCCTTTATAAAAGAGGGAAGCTACGGTTAAGCGGATATGAAGAGAGTGTCCATTTAAGGGAGATTATTCAAAGAAAAATATTTTCTGTTTTTGAATGCCAATTAATTCAGTATATTTTTCTTGAGCAACTACTTAATTTTAATCTTCATGAGAATTGGCCTTGTAAAGGGTAATTGAGTGTTTTGTTGTAATTAGACTTATGGGAAGTCTAAGGGAATAGAGAATAGAATCGAGAGAAGAGAAAGAGAAGGAGAGAAAGAGAAGAGAAGAGAAGTAGGCCTAAGTAGAGAAGCTTTGAGTGAAGCATTTAGAGAATTGAGAAGCTTCAAGTGAAGCAAACATTGTTTTGTGTAATTGTAATTGATTGCCTTAACATAGTGAGAATTTTGAAATCCCGGGGGGTCGTGGTTTTTCCTTCTTATTAGGCCAAGAAGGTTTCCACGTAAAATCTTTGTCTCCTTTATTATTTTTCTTTTCGTTTTTGAGTTTAAGTTTTGTTCTTTACTTGATACAATTCCGCAAAAATTAGAGGCAAAAATCTTAAACCTACTACACAACAATTCACCCCCCCCCCCTCTTGTTGCATTCGATCATCCATTAGCATTCCTACACTTAAATTTAATGGAAAGAGCGTTGACGTAAATAAATAAAAGCATTAATGTAAATCAGTTTAAGTACAGACTATGAAGGGCCATGCCCCTTAAACGATTGTCATTCGGCAAATAAATCTTTACAATCATTAAGGTATACATCTAAAGCATGTCTTTCATGGGGGTTCATTTCAGAAACAGGAGGTAGTCTCACCAATGGAGCGAATCGACTGGGCCATTCATTGAGAAACTGAAAAAAAAAAAAGGAAAAAAGTGTGAACAAGATATAAAACAACATCCAAATAACAAAAAGACATAAGAGAAAAAAAATAAATTTAAAAAACTAACGTATTCAACTCTGCTTTCAGATGGACCAGGACCGGCACTCGATCCTTCGCCGGGGACTACGAACGGGTGCGAGCATACTCTAAACCAGTCAACGTAACTAGGTTCAGCATCTGATGGAACAGATGTCCGAAGAAGTGCCTACTCACCAAGGCGGGCACTATAGGGGAACCTACTCCATGCCTCCAAGTACACATCCGGAGAAGCAAAGGTCACGGAGTAGGTACCGTGTGCCGGTCGCACAACCTTAGCTGGTCTCATAGGAGGGGGGGAATAGCCTGCACGAAGCCGACCTGTCGCACTGTCCGCTCTGGAAAATACACCTCGAGATATCAAAGCAAGTGATACCCCGGATGAAGGTGGTGCGTGGGTGCTCATTCAGCAATGCCCTAGAATTAGTCATGTACGGAGTCCATTCGACCTGCATACAGACCAAGTTAACAAATAAAAATAATGTAAAATTAAAAACACATGCATAACAAAGTATGATTTGATGTACAATACCTGAGTTTCCGTCATGGAATCAAGTATACCACGGCAGTCCCTCAGCCTGTTGACCTCACGGCAAGGCTTTGACGTGGACCATATCTCCGCCCTAGTCTTATTAGGCACGTCTGCTCGATGAGGATGAGGGTGGAAAGCGGGAAAGTACTCATAGATCCATGTCTGGAGCAATGTCAGCCAACCCGCAATAGTTTTGCAACCAGCCCTAGATGCCATTCCAAGCTGCCGATACAAGTAGGCCAAGGTCACCGCACCCCAAGCGATCTCATCCTGATCGACGTTCATGGAAAGTATCGGGTGAGGTTGCATGCCAATTCTGGTCTTATGCGCCAGCAAGGTAGAGCTGACAATAGCCATGTAGTAGGCTGTCGACTGGGTATCCATGGCCTAGGACCTATGACACAGTTGCATCAGTTCAGCAACGTTCACGCATCCATTGGTAAATACACCTCTCCGCCTTAGCTCAGACATAGGCTCCCCAAACAGATTGGTGATACCGACCTACCACTCCACCTCAAAAGGCTCGGTCGGTAGAGAACCTGCAATAGTAATGCCCAGTATGCGTTGTCGTGCAACATAATCGTCATCTCCCCCAATGGCATGTGGAAGGTGTTCGTATCCAACTGCCACCTCTCCACGAAGGCCGATATCAAAGCACAGTCGATGTAGTGGTGCATAATGTACGGTAGACGGCCGAGGGGAGTAGCAGGTAGAACATCGTACAGCCCATCGGTTATATCCCTCAGTCCGATGATGGCCTCCGACGGCCTCTTCCTACTATGGCATTCCAGAATCGAAGGCGTACACTCGGAGCCGTCGAAAATAAGATTAGCTATGTGTCCGCCATAGCTAGGGATCAGTCGCGTAACTATCGGCCCCCCGGGCTAGGGCGATGTGACCAACCAGTCCGTGCCAGCAAACTGTGAGCGTCTGCTCTCCCAGGGCGGCTCATTATCGACGAGACTACGTCCGGTGCGCTCAGATGCGCCTGAAGAACTAGGTCTGCCACGTGCGAATCTCCCGTCGGGCCCTCGGACAATAGTCCAATCCACTAGACGAAAATCAGAAGCTTGGTATTCAACATCATCAGCATCATTATCTCATCACTAGAAACCCCCCAACTACTCTGGATGCTGCTAGCCTGGTCATCAAGAGGGGTTCGCACTAGGTCTAGCGCACTCGACCTTTGGGCAATACTGTGTCTGGCAGCCTCTTCGTGCCTAGCCCTCCTGTCAAACCCGTTACCCCCCCTCTCATGCGGGTCCCCCCTGAGTAAGGTAGGACTAGAACTATTACCTCTCAACAAGTGTCTAAAAAAACTCTTTCCTTTTCCTTGATTACCAGCCATTTACTACAATTTTTGATAATTTAAGTAAATATTAATAAGAAATTAACATAATCAAACGTTACATAAAATTAACCACATGAACAAAAAAAAATAATTAATTAGCAACAACAAAATTTAACAAATCATTATCAACAAATATAATGTTACAACATATTTATTATTATTATTATTATTAATATTATTGTAATTAATTTTCTAAATTAACAATAATCATAATAATAATAATAACAATATTAACAAAAATAATAACATTAATAATAATCATAACAACAATAACACAAACAATAATAATAATCATAGCACTAATAACAAAAACAATAATTAAAAATAAAATTAAAGGAAAATTTACTAACATTAACAATAACAATAACAACAACAATATCACCAACAATAATAATAAAAATAATATTCAAAAGAATATAAAAATTTAATAATAATAATAATAATAATAATAATAATAATAATAATAATAATAATAATAAAAATAATAATAATAATAATTATTATTATTATTATTATTATTATTATTATTATTATTATTATTATGATTATTATTATTATTATTATTATTATTATTATTATTATTATTAATTAAAACAAAAATAAAAATTTAATAATAATAACAATAACAATCACTATAATAATAATATAATAGTAAAAATAATAAGAATAACAGTAATAATAATAATAATAACAATAATAATATAAATAAAAATAATAATTATTATTCTTAAAAACATAAAAAAAACAAAAAAAAGGAAAAAAGCCACCAACAACAATAATAAAAATAATATTCAAGATAATACAAAAAAGTTATTAATAATAATAATTATTATAATAAACATATTTAAAATATTAAATTAATAATTTAAACAAAAAAAAATTTAATAATAATAATAATAACAATCACAATAATAATAACAATAATAATAAAACTAATAATAATAACAGTAATAATAATAATAAGAAGAATAATAATATAAATAAAAATAATTATTAATATTCATAAAAAACAAAAAAAAAACTCAGTCGCAGGAATTTGGGCGACCCAGCTCCGGTTCAGTCGCAGAAAAAACCGCGGCTGGACCCCGGTTCAGTCGCACAAACGTGCGACTGAACCGGGGTCCAGCCGCGGTGTTTCCTGCGACTGAACCGGGGCTGGGTCGCCCAGATTCCTACGACTGACTTCAATTTTTTTTTAAATTTAAAATAATAAGATTCGAAAATAAATTACCTCGATTAATTGTTTGCAGATTGAATTTCTTAGTTTTTGCTCCAAATATTTGATTTTGTAAGTTTGTTTTTTGAGTGTGATAAGAAAAGTTTTTAATGAGATTGTGGTATACATAGGAAATTTTAAGTCCAGTGACAAAATCGTAATTTTTTAAAATTCAGGGGAAAATTGTTAATTTCAATAGGTGTGGCGATAAAATGAAAAATGTGGCAATGTTTAAGGATTGGGAAAACATATATATATACAAAATATAAATTCCAAGTGGTGGGAATTTATTAGTAAATACCCTTTTACATGTTTTAGGTTGATTATGATCATTTTGACAAGACTCCTCGTAAGTCATGACATTGATAAACGGTTTCATAGTCTGTATTAAATGGTGAGAAATAAAATAAAATTTTAGTGCAATTTGATAGAAAATTACTTTACAAATTTAATGGCAATGTTTTGTTCTACTTCAATTATCTCATTACTTTTACAAAATTCATTTTAGTACATTACCATATGGAGATTTGGTATTATGTTTTAGTGATATACTGAGAACAATTTTTTTACGCTTTAACTTTTAATTATCATGGAAATGACATAGAATATTTCATGAAAATTCGTAATACAAATTATTCTCATCATCATTATTTAGTACCAACAGTCAAAAAGAACTTAAAATTATTATTATGGTTTTTTTTACTAAATGCAAGCTACATAAATTTAAAATAAAAAATAAATGTAAATAACAATCCCTATAACATCACAGAATAAAAAATTAAACAAAAATACCAATTACAATAATTTATTATATTCATAGAACAATCACACCTATAAATTAAAAGTTTTTATAATAATATAAAATAAAAGGAAATTCTACATGTTAGCATTGTAATTTGACAAAATGCGAGTGGTAGAACTTTTTAAAGTTTTTTTTCCACATGATAGTAACAAGGTTTTAATTTCCATAATAAAATCCGTTAAAAAACATCCAATTTTCATGGTCAGGCTTTGTGGAACACCCTACTTCAACCGACCCAAACTCAGGCTCAGTGGTCGTGGAAGTTGTAAGAATGACTCGGGTTGCCTTTCTCATTAATGTTAATGTCAATATATACAAGATTGTCACTATACTTTAGGAAACTAAATATTTCCTAATATTCTACATAATCACAAAGATTATACAAAAACATGCAAGAAATCAAAGAGATATTATTCTAAGATATTCTAAGATATTCTAATATTCTAATACACCCCGCAGTCGAATCGGGCGGTTTGGAGACGCTGAGACTGGAACGAAAATCATCAAATAATATTTGAGGAAGGCCTTTGGTAAAAATGTTAGCAATCTGATAACGAGATGGAACATGAAGCACCCGAACATCACCACGTTTAACTTTTTCTCGAACAAAATGAATGTCGATCTCAATATGCTTAGTGCGCTGATGATGGACTGGATTACCAGCTAAATAAACGGCACTAATATTGTCGCAATAGACAAGGGTAGCTGTGGTAATAGGACAGTGCAGCTCAAGAAGTAAATTGCGAATCCAGCAAGTTTCAGAAACAACATTAGCAGCACCATGATATTCAGCTTCAGCACTGGATTTGGAAACAGTAGGTTGTCGTTTAGCTGACCAAGAAATTAAGTTATCACCTAGAAAAACACAGTAACCAGAAGTTGAGCGGCGAGTGTCAGGACAGCCACCCCAATCAGCATCGGTATAGGATAAAAGAGTTGAAATATTAGAACGATGTTACTGTAGACCATAGGGAAGAGTACCCTTGACATAGCAAAGAATGTGGTGAATAGCAGCCATATGTTCAATGCGAGGATCATGCATATAGAGGCAAACTTGCTGAATAGCATATGAAATATCTGGGCGAGTGAAAGTAAGATACTGTAAAGCACCAGCTAGGCTACGATACAAGGTAGGATCTTCACAAGGAGAACCAACATTAGCACAAAGTTTGCCGGAGGTAGCAACAGGAGTAGCAACAAGATTACATTGAGACATGCCAGCGTTTTCAACAATTTCAGAGGCATACCTTTGTTGAGAGAGAAAAAGGCCCGTAGAAGTACGAGTAATAGCAATACCCAAGAAATAATTAAGAGGACCCAAATCCTTCATGGCAAATTCAAAGCTAAGTTTGGACATAATGGACTCATGAAGTGAATGTAAGGAAGCTGTGAGAATAATATCGTCCACATATAATAGCAGATAAGCAATATCAGAGCCATGACAATAAACAAACAAGGAATTATCAGAAATGCTGTTAAAAAAGCCAATAGTAGTTATAAAAGTAGCAAACCGGTGATACCAAGCACAAGGAGCCTGTTTGAGACCATAAAGAGACTTACAAAGAAGACAAACATGATCAGGACTAGTAGGATCACGAAAACCCAGAGGCTGATGCATGTAAACAGTTTCAGTCAAGTGACCATGTAAAAAAGCATTCTTAACATCAAGCTGATGAATAGACCAAGACCGAGAAAGAGCAATACTTAAAACAATGCGAATAGAAGCAGGTTTCACAACCGGACTAAAAGTTTCATCACAATCGATGCCTTCCCTTTGAGATTTACCATCACCAACAAGACGCGCTTTATAGCGATCAAAAGAGCCATCGGACTTGGTCTTGACACGAAATACCCACAAAGACAGAATAATATTAGCATTATGAGGATGTGGTACCAAATCCCAAGTATGATTCTCAATTAAAGCATCAAATTCTTCTTTTATAGCTAACTTCCAGTTCGGGTCACGAAGGGCATGAAGGGGAGATTTGAGTAAAGGTGAAAAAGAGACAGATAAAGCTTGAGAGTAGTATTTGGGATTGGGTTTGAAAATACCATGTTTACTCCGCGTAGTTATACCGGTTGGTGACGAAGGAGGAGATGGGTTGATTAGGCTGCGTGAGGCAGGCCCAATAGAGAAGGGGGAGGAAGGAAGAGGGAGGTGGACTGGGCTTCGTGAGGCAGGCCCAGTCGAGAGTGGGGAATAGGGATTAGACGGGTTGGAGGCTGGACTGGTGGGGGGGGCTGGGTGCTGTTGGGCTGCACGGATAGAAGTAGGCCCAATAGGGGAGGAAGAGAGAAGAGGGGATTGGAGGGGTACTAGGCTGCGTGAGGCAGGCCCAGTAGGGGGGGAGAAGTAGGGGAGGGAGATAGATGAGTTGGGTCGGATAGGAAGAGAGGCCTAGTGGCAGTAGGTTGGCAAAGGAAGGGGGGATTAGGATTTGGGCTCAGAGAAGAAGTAGGCCCAGAAGCTGGTGTAAGGGCTGTTTTGAGCAAATGAAGGGGAATATTAGCATCTAAAATTTGGTAGTTTGGAGAAGATGAGGAAGGTGTTTGTGCAAAAGGAAAAGTGGCCTCATCAAAGAGAACATGCCGAGATATAATGATTTTACGAGATGAGAGATCATAGCACTTGTAACCCCTATGAGAAGATGGATATCCTAAAAATACACATGGAGCGGAACGTGGTTGTAGCTTGTGGATAGTGGTAGAGGGAAAAAGAGGAAAACATAAACACCCAAAAACCCGTAAATGAGTATATGTAGGAGCTTTACGATATAGGACATGTGTGGGAGTGAGATTACCAAGAATTTTAGATGCAAGGATATTGAGGAGATAGGTGGCCGTGTTTAAGGCGTGAGGCCAAAAAGACGGGGGAAGGGAAGCATGACACAAAAGAGTACGAATGATGTTATTGATGGAGCGAATTTTGCGTTCGGATTTGCCATTTTGAGAAGATGTGTAAGGACAAGAAAAACGAAGAGAAATGCCCCGATTAGAACAAAATTGACGAAACATATTATTGTCAAATTCACCCCCGTTGTCGCATTGGAAAGATTTGATATTAAGCTCAAATTGGGTGTTAACAAAAACATTGAAATTCACAAATATATCATAAACTTGAGATTTGCGAAATAAAGGAAATGTCCACAAAAAATTAATATAATGATCAAGAAAAAGAACATAGTATTTATAACCCGATGGACTAGAAATAGGAGATGTCCACAAATCACTATGAATAATATCAAATGGTTTAGTACTCATAGACATAGAATTAACAAAAGGTAATTGAATGTGTTTCCCTAAAGGAAAAGAGTGACAAACAAAATGAGATTTTTTATTAGATTGAATTGAACGGGAAGAAGACAAGGAACGTAAAATCGCATTGCCCGGATGTCCTAAACGGGAATGCCAAATACTAGAAGAAATAGAGGAAAAGGCCGATGATGTGGAAGATGAAGGAGAAGCTCCATGAGTAGAAGTAAAAGGATAAAGATCACTCATGCTATTAGATCTCAAAACGATGTTCCCCGTGGCCAAATCCTTTACAGAAAACCCAAAGGGATCAAATTCAACGGAAACCATATTATCCGGAGTGAATTTACGAACGGAAATAAGGTATTTAATAAGTTTAGGTGCATGTAAGACATTTTTGAAGGTAAGGGATTTTTGGGAAGATGGAAAAGAAATATGCCCGTGACCAAGAACTGGAATTAAATTACCATTACCAACAACAATAGCATTATTGAATTGATGCTTTAAAGGAAAATAAGGAAGTAAAGTACCTTGAGAGCGAGTCATGTGAGATGTGGCACCGGTATCCATATAAAATTGCTCATCCGGAGTAGATAAAGAGAGAGTGTTCATAGCATGATCGATGTCCGTAGAAATATAATTCATAGAAGTATTAGTCCCGGTGTGATAACTTTGCGCCGGTCGTGGGCCAAGAAGACCATCAGAAACCCATTATTGTAAGAATGAGGAGGAGCCCAAAATGTAGTGGGAAAGGGGGCAGCAGGCTGGGCCCAATTCTGGCCGGCCCAATTATCCCAACTAGGAGAAGGAAAAGAGGGATATGAAGGTGGGCCTGAGTGATTTCTGTTGGGCCGAAAAGAAGTAAAAGCATTGGGCCTGTGTTGTTGCTGCTGCCAGGGACCAGAAACAGTGGCGGAGCCATGGTGGCTACCACGGTGGGTCCGGCCACTACGTCGGGAGTGGCGGTGGCCACCACGGTGGTGGGTAGAGCCGTGATTGTTAAAATTAACAGAATTTTCAGAAAACGAACCTTTGGTTGTGGTAGGAGAGGCCATGGGAGAGAAAGAATAAAGAAAAAAAGTCGGGATCAAAAAACGAAGCTTCTGATACCATGTAAGAATGACTCGGGTTGCCTTTCTCATTAATGTTAATGTCAATATATACAAGATTGTCACTATACTTTAGAAAACTTAATATTACCTAATATTCTACATAATCACAAAGATTATACAAAAATATGCAAGAAATCAAAGAGATATTATTCTGAGATATTCTAAGATATTCTAATATTCTAATAGAAGTGAGCTCTACATTGCGCAATGGCTTAATAATTTCGGACTGAATTGTATCAAGTGCAGGAGTAAGAAGTTCGGATGGAAGAGAGTGGTCAATAAAATTAGGAGCAACAACATGGGGAGAAAAAGATGGAGGAGAATGTTTAGCAAAAGGAAATTCAGTTTCATAAAAATGCACATCTCGAGAAACAAAGTAATCCCCTTTCTCAAGATCATATAATTTTCAGCCCTTTTTCCCATATGGATATCCAACAAAAACACATTTTCGACTTCTACTAGAAAATTTATCCCTTTTAAAATGGTGATTGTGAGCATAGCATAAGCACCCGAACACACGCACGTCATGAAAAGAAGGAGAAGTGCCAAATAAGACTTCATATGGAGTTTTAAAACCAAGCAAAGAGGATGAAGTTTTACAAATAATGTAACTAGCAGATAAGACACAATCACCCAAAAAATGTAGTGGTAAATTAGCTTGAAAACGCAATGGATGAGCAACATTCAAAATGTGACGATGTTTACGCTCAACCCTCCCATTTTGTTGAGGTGTATCTACACACGAGGTTTGAAATAAAATACCATTGTGCTCAAAAATCTCACGCATACAATTGAACTCAGTACCGTTATCACTACGAACCACGTTAACTTTGGCATCAAACTGCCTCTTAATCATAGAAAAGAAAGAATGAAATATCTTAAAAACTTCAGTTTTGTCATAAAGAAGAAACACCCAAAAAGTTCTAGAGTAATCATCAACCAAAGTGAGAAAATATGAGGCACAACATGAAGAGGGAGTATGATTTTTTCCCCACAAGTCACAATGTATAATTTCAAATCGAGAACTAGCTCTACTTTCACTGACAGAAAAAGCAGTTCGAGAATGTTTGGCTTGATGACACACATCACAAGCTTTATTTTATCAGATCTAACAACAGAAAAAGGGAGAGACCGAACTACTTTATTTGAAGGATGCCCGAGTCATTGATGCCACAAATTATAAGAAGAACCACCAGCAGTAGGCAAAGCACGTATCCGGGGTATGTCACAAAAGTAGTACAGTCCGTCCCTCTGTTCACCCAATCCAATCAGAGTATTCAAATGTAGGTATGAATAACATACATTGTATTAGTAAACGTAACAATACACATAATATCAACAATAAGCTGTGAAATAGAGAGCAAATTGCAATTTTAAGAGGGCACATAATACATATTGTGAAGAACAATATTGGTGCACAATTTCACCTCACCTAGTACACTAGAAATAACTTGTGTACCATCAGGAGACCAATTGGACAATGAGTTATATCCTGAGTGTAAACTAATAAATCACGATTTCCAGTGACATGATGAGAAGCACCAGAATCAAGAAGCCAAGAGACAGAAAGATCATAAAGACGTTGCCTTTGAGCAGAAGTGAGACCTGGAATATCAACAGAATATAACGAGGGGGCTGCTATCTCATCGTTAAAGCCCATTCGATTACGACTGTCATGTGATCGCTTAAATTTCCACCAAATTGACAAACCATGCTTTGCCCAACAATTATCTACACTATGTCCACAATGGTTAGAATGTTTACAATATAAATGTAATTTTCTTGATTGAGTACCGTTAGCCATGTGAAGAGATGAAAGTACAGAAAAGCAATAGCGATAAAATAGAGAATAATTTATGATATATGACAATCGAAATTATGAAGTACATAGACCAAGAAATTAGATCGTTCCTTGCTAGTAATTTATCCAAAGGAAGAAGCAAGTTAAAACTAAATTGATAGCAACCGAAATACCAGAAGTTTATCAAATCAACAAGCAAAGTAATAGTACCAAACACACCGACATAGCAGTTGTAGAATTAGATTTCCAAACCCATTACTTCATTTTTATAAAACCAAGCAACTGTTGTCGACTGCAGCATGAAATTTTGAAATAAGGTACAAAGTTACTGTTGGCCTGATACCATGTTGAAAATATTTATTTTCCTAGATTTTCTTATTAACAAAGTAAATTAAATATATATAAGACTAACCTTTATGTGTTCTAACTATATAATAGCCCTATAATATATCCTAAATACAATGTTAATCCTAACAAGTACTCCCTCCTATTCATCTTAAGTGTCTCATTTATTTTATGCACTCTATCCAATGCACTTATTCAATCCTTAATATATCGAGTTATGTATAATTAAAAATTATAAAAAATTGATATTAATAATCTTTACATCAAAACGAATCAAATAAGATACCACATGACTATGTTTTAACTTATAGATTAATAATAAAATGCAATTTAAGAGTAATAAATCAATAGTGTCTCAAAAGTAAATGGGACACCTAAGATGAATAGAAGAGAGTATCATTTAATATTGAGTCCTCTTATTTCTGGGGTCATAAACGGTCGGCTATCCGGTCTGTACTTAGAACCGGCACTGCTCAAGTTACCAATAAGTATCATTTGATTTGTCCAAATAAATTTACTAAAATTTATATTTTGACAATAACCTTATATCGATATCCTATGGAAATATCATTTACAAATTTAGTCTAAACTTCAAATTATGCACTTATTATGCAGTAGTCTTAATATAAAACTGTTTATTTAAAAAATTTGTAAAAAGAAATAATAAATCGAAATTGAGCCATTAACAACGCAAATTCCGGAGATTGGACTCGTCATCCATCTCTCTTTCAGTTCAGCATGGGTGTATTTTAAGTTCGAGGGAACCTATTTTTCTTTACCTAGTGCTTAGGCAGTACTCCCTTTATTAAAATCAGCAAAATGTCTAATTTGAAATATTTGAAATTTGCACAAATACTAATGTAAAAAGGAAATATAAAATAAAGAGTGTTCGCATAAACAAGTTATGAATATTTTAATTAATAAGACCGGAAGGTAAACACAACAAGTATCTATATTGACTAATTAAAAAGAGCTCACAACAAAAAATTATCTAAGTTAAAAATTAAAATTATAATAAACTAACTTATGTAAAATTTTTTGCAAAAAACTACCTTATATATTACTTTTCTTTGCAAAATACTACCTTATAATAGTTTTTACCCTTTGACCGTTTAATTTACCCTTTGACCGTTTAATTTAACCGTTGACCGTCACGTGACGGTCACGTGATTCTATAAACCCAATCTTCTTCTTCATTTCAGCGTTTTTAATGGCGGAATTACCATGACCGTTCACCATTGCCCGATTGTTCATTTTCTCGATCAAATTATCATGACCGTCGCCAATCCCTCTTCAGGTTTAGGGTTCTCTCCCCCTTTCAATTTCATCTCATTTAGTTAACTATCCATTTTCAACCTATTTAATTCAACATTTTTGTTACTTTTGGTTTTGATGATCATTGATCTGTGTTGTTTAACTCGAAATCGCAACACCCAGATGAACAATTTCTGTAAATTTTAATTTCCGGAATTTTGTGCTGCCTTTTTCGAGATTTGTACAGGATTTTAATGCTCAAAAAGTGTAATGTGATTGCAGGTTCTATGAAGGGTGATGATGGAAAACTGAGATTGGGTTTGCCGCCATTAACAACTATTCTTTATCATTTTGGTACAAGTGGGATTTCTGTTGCCTTGGCTACTGCTGCTACTCACGTGAAATGAAGAAGAAAATTGGGTTTATAGAAACACGTGACTGTCACGTGACGGTCAACGGTTAAATTAAATAGTTAAAGGTTTAAAACTGTTATAAGGTAGTTTTTTGCAAATAAATGTATTATATAAGGTAGTTTTTCGCAAAAAATTTTACACAAGATAGTTTTTTACAGAAAGAGATATAACTTAGGTAGTTTCTTATAATTTTGCCTTATTTAAAATAGAAATAGAGCAATAAAAGCAAAATAAAACATTTGGTTGACTTGAAGATAGTATCAAATACTAATACTCTCTCCTGCTTTCCAATTTTTATTAATTTATTTTCTGGTTATTTCATTTATTATGCATTAAATTAATTATTTTCAATTTCATACAAGTTTTCTATATTTTTAAAATTATTTACACAATTCAAAATAGAAAAAATACTTTAAAAAGTTTCAACTTTCGATGATTTATCTCTAAAATATTCAATTTTTAATTAATAATTAAAATTTCAAACTTTGAGGGTGATTTGATTTTAAAGCACTAAACAAAAATCCCACCTTAGTGGTGGTGGCGGAGGTGGGTATTAGGGGTTAGGCTTAGGCATAGCACGAGGGTTTGGGTTCAATTCCCTTTTTTATTTTTTTAAATTGAATTTTCATAGGAATAACAAGTGAACTAAAGAATGTCAAATATGTCAGACTCGGTTTAGATTATCCATCCTTCGACTTTACTCCGGATAGAAATTTAAATTATTTTTACAATCGATCTCCAATTGAAGTTGGATTATGCATACTCAAACTTTGCTCTGACTTAGACTCTCAGACCTCAGACGGAAATCGGATACATTCAAGCTTTATTCTTATTGATATTACACTAATGATTAGAAAGCATAAAAGATTAATAAAGTAGTGTTTCAAATACAACTTAAGAAAGAAGATATGACCTTAATTCAAATAAAACTGAACAAAAATACAATTTAAAAATTAATAGATCATGTTAATTTCAAAAATTTTAACTTTTAAGTATTGAAAATATAAAAATTTTGAATTTGAATGTCATGTCTTTAGACTTAGATTTTTAGAATGTTAGATTTGATGGACTAAAACTTTAAATTTGTTGTATTTTATTTATAATTTATAAGTTACTCAAACTTAGATAAGTAGTACATTATTTACTATTTTATTTGATTCGTGTTAAGGTTAACGATATAAATTAAATATTATCTTTTAATATTTAACTAAAAAGTTTTAAAAAATGTAGTGGTATAGATATGTATGTAATGTATGATACTATGTTGTCTCATTTTTATGTTAAAATTTATAATGTAGTTTTTAAAACTTAGAGAGATAAGGAGGAAGTAGAATGAGTAAAAGTTAGAAGATAAAGATGTTTTTACTCATTGGTGTAGTTTTTACAATGGTGAACTTCCATATTTATAGGCAAGTTCATCCACAATTACATTGAATGTATTCACATTAGGGTAAATTCATTAATTACCTTTCACACTATATTCATTAATTACCTTTCACACTATATCTCAACACTTCCCCTTGAATGCATTCTAATTATGTAAAAAGAGTAAAATATTATTACGATATTTCTATTTAATACTGCCTCGTTAAAAACCTTGTCAAGAAAAACCCAATGGGATAAAAACCTGAACGAAGGGAAAAAGAGTGCAGTAAATATGATTCTCCCCCTGAGTTCAACGTATATCTCGTAGATGACACATTCCAATTTTGTATACAAGTTGCTCGAATCTCTTTGATGGAAGGGACTTTGTGAATAGATCTGCAAGATTTTCACTTGATTGAATTTGTTTGACTTTTACTATTTTGTACTTCTGGAGGTCATGTGCAAAGAAGAGTTTTGGTGCTATGTGTTTGGTTTTATCCCCTTTTATGAAGTCTTCACTAACTTGTTCAATGCAACCGGTATTATCTTCAAAAATTACAGTTGGAGAATTTATTATCGAGTTTATCCCACACTCTTCTTGAACGTGACCAATTACTGACCTTAACCAAACGCATTCTCTACTTGTTTCATAAAGGGCGATTAATCTGCGTGGTTTGATGATGTAGCTGTCAGTGTTTGTTTCGTGGATCTCCAAGATATTGCGGTACCTCCATATGTGAATACATATCCATTTTGTGATTTAGCCTTATGGGGATCTGATAAGTATCCAGCATCTGCATGTCCAACAAGTATAGCATCTTGCTTTGATTTATAAAATAGTCCAAGATCTTTAGTTCCTCGAAGGTAGCGTAACAAATGTTTTATTCCGCTCCAATGTCTTTGTGTTGGTGAATTACTATATCTAGCTAATAAATTAACAGTGAAAGCAATATCAGATCTTGTATTATTAGCTAGATACATCAGAGCTCCAATTGCGCTTAAATATGGCACTTCAGGGCCAAGAATCTCCTTGTCTTCTTCACAAGGTCGAAATGGATCATCTTTTGGTTTTAATGATCGTACTATCATTGGAGAGCTCAGCGGATGAGCTTTGTCCATATGAAATCTTTTTAGCACTTTTTCTGTATAGTTGGATTGGTGCACAAAGATTCCACCCCTTAGGTGCTCCATTTGTAATCCAAAGCAAAACATTGTTTTCCCAAGATCTTTCATTTCAAATTCTTTCATCAAATATTTTGCAGTTTGTTCAAGCTCTTTGGGAGTTCCAATGATATTTAAATCATCAACATAAACTGCAATTATAGAAAATCCTGATTGAGTCCGTTTAATAAATACACAAGGACTGATTTGATCATTTTTGAATCCTTCTTTCAGGAGATATTCACTAAGACGATTATACCACATTCTTCCAGATTGTTTTAGTCCATAAAGTGACCTTTTCAGCTTTATGAAAAACATTTCTCGTGATTGGTGGTTTTCTGGCAACTTAAGTCCTTCAGGGACTTTCATATAAATGTCTGTATCAAGTGAACCATATAAATATGCGGTCACAACATCCATAAGTCGCATTTGCAAACTGTTTGAGACAGTTAGACTTATCAAGAATCTTAGTGTAGTCGCATCTACTACTGGAGAATACGTTTCTTCATAATCAATCCCTGGTCTTTGGGAAAAACCTTGTGCTACAAGTCGTGCCTTATATCTGACCACTTCATCTTTTTCATTTCTTTTTCTTACAAACACCTATAGCCGATCGGTTTTATACCATTTGGTGTTTGTGTAATTTGTCCAAAAACTTCTCGTTTTTCAAGTGACTTTAATTCCGCTAGTACACTAGAAATAACTTGTGTACCATCAGGAGACCAATTGGACAATGAGTTATATCCTGAGTGTAAACTAATAAATCACGATTTCCAGTGACATGATGAGAAGCACCAGAATCAAGAAGCCAAGAGACAGAAAGATCATAAAGACGTTGCCTTTGAGCAGAAGTGAGACCTGGAATATCAACAGAATATAACGAGGGGGCTGCTATCTCATCGTTAAAGCCCATTCGATTACGACTGTCATGTGATCGCTTAAATTTCCACCAAATTGACAAACCATGCTTTGCCCAACAATTATCTACACTATGTCCACAATGGTTAGAATGTTTACAATATAAATGTAATTTTCTTGATTGAGTACCGTTAGCCATGTGAAGAGATGAAAGTACAGAAAAGCAATAGCGATAAAATAGAGAATAATTTATGATATATGACAATCGAAATTATGAAGTACATAGACCAAGAAATTAGATCGTTCCTTGCTAGTAATTTATCCAAAGGAAGAAGCAAGTTAAAACTAAATTGATAGCAACCGAAATACCAGAAGTTTATCAAATCAACAAGCAAAGTAATAGTACCAAACACACCGACATAGCAGTTGTAGAATTAGATTTCCAAACCCATTACTTCATTTTTATAAAACCAAGCAACTGTTGTCGACTGCAGCATGAAATTTTGAAATAAGGTACAAAGTTACTGTTGGCCTGATACCATGTTGAAAATATTTATTTTCCTAGATTTTCTTATTAACAAAGTAAATTAAATATATATAAGACTAACCTTTATGTGTTCTAACTATATAATAGCCCTATAATATATCCTAAATACAATGTTAATCCTAACAAGTACTCCCTCCTATTCATCTTAAGTGTCTCATTTATTTTATGCACTCTATCCAATGCACTTATTCAATCCTTAATATATCGAGTTATGTATAATTAAAAATTATAAAAAATTGATATTAATAATCTTTACATCAAAACGAATCAAATAAGATACCACATGACTATGTTTTAACTTATAGATTAATAATAAAATGCAATTTAAGAGTAATAAATCAATAGTGTCTCAAAAGTAAATGGGACACCTAAGATGAATAGAAGAGAGTATCATTTAATATTGAGTCCTCTTATTTCTGGGGTCATAAACGGTCGGCTATCCGGTCTGTACTTAGAACCGGCACTGCTCAAGTTACCAATAAGTATCATTTGATTTGTCCAAATAAATTTACTAAAATTTATATTTTGACAATAACCTTATATCGATATCCTATGGAAATATCATTTACAAATTTAGTCTAAACTTCAAATTATGCACTTATTATGCAGTAGTCTTAATATAAAACTGTTTATTTAAAAAATTTGTAAAAAGAAATAATAAATCGAAATTGAGCCATTAACAACGCAAATTCCGGAGATTGGACTCGTCATCCATCTCTCTTTCAGTTCAGCGTGGGTGTATTTTAAGTTCGAGGGAACCTATTTTTCTTTACCTAGTGCTTAGGCAGTACTCCCTTTATTAAAATCAGCAAAATGTCTAATTTGAAATATTTGAAATTTGCACAAATACTAATGTAAAAAGGAAATATAAAATAAAGAGTGTTCGCATAAACAAGTTATGAATATTTTAATTAATAAGACCGGAAGGTAAACACAACAAGTATCTATATTGACTAATTAAAAAGAGCTCACAACAAAAAATTATCTAAGTTAAAAATTAAAATTATAATAAACTAACTTATGTAAAATTTTTTGCAAAAAACTACCTTATATATTACTTTTCTTTGCAAAATACTACCTTATAATAGTTTTTACCCTTTGACCGTTTAATTTACCCTTTGACCGTTTAATTTAACCGTTGACCGTCACGTGACGGTCACGTGATTCTATAAACCCAATCTTCTTCTTCATTTCAGCGTTTTTAATGGCGGAATTACCATGACCGTTCACCATTGCCCGATTGTTCATTTTCTCGATCAAATTATCATGACCGTCGCCAATCCCTCTTCAGGTTTAGGGTTCTCTCCCCCTTTCAATTTCATCTCATTTAGTTAACTATCCATTTTCAACCTATTTAATTCAACATTTTTGTTACTTTTGGTTTTGATGATCATTGATCTGTGTTGTTTAACTCGAAATCGCAACACCCAGATGAACAATTTCTGTAAATTTTAATTTCCGGAATTTTGTGCTGCCTTTTTCGAGATTTGTACAGGATTTTAATGCTCAAAAAGTGTAATGTGATTGCAGGTTCTATGAAGGGTGATGATGGAAAACTGAGATTGGGTTTGCCGCCATTAACAACTATTCTTTATCATTTTGGTACAAGTGGGATTTCTGTTGCCTTGGCTACTGCTGCTACTCACGTGAAATGAAGAAGAAAATTGGGTTTATAGAAACACGTGACTGTCACGTGACGGTCAACGGTTAAATTAAATAGTTAAAGGTTTAAAACTGTTATAAGGTAGTTTTTTGCAAATAAATGTATTATATAAGGTAGTTTTTCGCAAAAAATTTTACACAAGATAATTTTTTACAGAAAGAGATATAACTTAGGTAGTTTCTTATAATTTTGCCTTATTTAAAATAGAAATAGAGCAATAAAAGCAAAATAAAACATTTGGTTGACTTGAAGATAGTATCAAATACTAATACTCTCTCCTGCTTTCCAATTTTTATTAATTTATTTTCTGGTTATTTCATTTATTATGCATTAAATTAATTATTTTCAATTTCATACAAGTTTTCTATATTTTTAAAATTATTTACACAATTCAAAATAGAAAAAATACTTTAAAAAGTTTCAACTTTCGATGATTTATCTCTAAAATATTCAATTTTTAATTAATAATTAAAATTTCAAACTTTGAGGGTGATTTGATTTTAAAGCACTAAACAAAAATCCCACCTTAGTGGTGGTGGCGGAGGTGGGTATTAGGGGTTAGGCTTAGGCATAGCACGAGGGTTTGGGTTCAATTCCCTTTTTTATTTTTTTAAATTGAATTTTCATAGGAATTGTAAGTGAACTAAAGAATGTCAAATATGTCAGACTCGGTTTAGATTATCCATCCTTCGACTTTACTCCGGATAGAAATTTAAATTATTTTTACAATCGATCTCCAATTGAAGTTGGATTATGCATACTCAAACTTTGCTCTGACTTAGACTCTCAGACCTCAGACGGAGATCGGATACATTCAAGCTTTATTCTTATTGATATTACACTAATGATTAGAAAGCATAAAAGATTAATAAAGTAGTGTTTCAAATACAACTTAAGAAAGAAGATATGACCTTAATTCAAATAAAACTGAACAAAAATACAATTTAAAAATTAATAGATCATGTTAATTTCAAAAATTTTAACTTTTAAGTATTGAAAATATAAAAATTTTGAATTTGAATGTCATGTCTTTAGACTTAGATTTTTAGAATGTTAGATTTGATGGACTAAAACTTTAAATTTGTTGTATTTTATTTATAATTTATAAGTTACTCAAACTTAGATAAGTAGTACATTATTTACTATTTTATTTGATTCGTGTTAAGGTTAACGATATAAATTAAATATTATCTTTTAATATTTAACTAAAAAGTTTTAAAAAATGTAGTGGTATAGATATGTATGTAATGTATGATACTATGTTGTCTCATTTTTATGTTAAAATTTATAATGTAGTTTTTAAAACTTAGAGAGATAAGGAGGAAGTAGAATGAGTAAAAGTTAGAAGATAAAGATGTTTTTACTCATTGGTGTAGTTTTTACAATGGTGAACTTCCATATTTATAGGCAAGTTCATCCACAATTACATTGAATGTATTCACATTAGGGTAAATTCATTAATTACCTTTCACACTATATTCATTAATTACCTTTCACACTATATCTCAACACTTCCCCTTGAATGCATTCTAATTATGTAAAAAGAGTAAAATATTATTACGATATTTCTATTTAATACTGCCTCGTTAAAAACCTTGTCAAGAAAAACCCAATGGGATAAAAACCTGAACGAAGGGAAAAAGAGTGCAGTAAATATGATTCTCCCCCTGAGTTCAACGTATATCTCGTAGATGACACATTCCAATTTTGTATACAAGTTGCTCGAATCTCTTTGATGGAAGGGACTTTGTGAATAGATCTGCAAGATTTTCACTTGATTGAATTTGTTTGACTTTTACTATTTTGTACTTCTGGAGGTCATGTGCAAAGAAGAGTTTTGGTGCTATGTGTTTGGTTTTATCCCCTTTTATGAAGTCTTCACTAACTTGTTCAATGCAACCGGTATTATCTTCAAAAATTACAGTTGGAGAATTTATTATCGAGTTTATCCCACACTCTTCTTGAACGTGACCAATTACTGACCTTAACCAAACGCATTCTCTACTTGTTTCATAAAGGGCGATTAATCTGCGTGGTTTGATGATGTAGCTGTCAGTGTTTGTTTCGTGGATCTCCAAGATATTGCGGTACCTCCATATGTGAATACATATCCATTTTGTGATTTAGCCTTATGGGGATCTGATAAGTATCCAGCATCTGCATGTCCAACAAGTATAGCATCTTGCTTTGATTTATAAAATAGTCCAAGATCTTTAGTTCCTCGAAGGTAGCGTAACAAATGTTTTATTCCGCTCCAATGTCTTTGTGTTGGTGAATTACTATATCTAGCTAATAAATTAACAGTGAAAGCAATATCAGATCTTGTATTATTAGCTAGATACATCAGAGCTCCAATTGCGCTTAAATATGGCACTTCAGGGCCAAGAATCTCCTTGTCTTCTTCACAAGGTCGAAATGGATCATCTTTTGGTTTTAATGATCGTACTATCATTGGAGAGCTCAGCGGATGAGCTTTGTCCATATGAAATCTTTTTAGCACTTTTTCTGTATAGTTGGATTGGTGCACAAAGATTCCACCCCTTAGGTGCTCCATTTGTAATCCAAAGCAAAACATTGTTTTCCCAAGATCTTTCATTTCAAATTCTTTCATCAAATATTTTGCAGTTTGTTCAAGCTCTTTGGGAGTTCCAATGATATTTAAATCATCAACATAAACTGCAATTATAGAAAATCCTGATTGAGTCCGTTTAATAAATACACAAGGACTGATTTGATCATTTTTGAATCCTTCTTTCAGGAGATATTCACTAAGACGATTATACCACATTCTTCCAGATTGTTTTAGTCCATAAAGTGACCTTTTCAGCTTTATGAAAAACATTTCTCGTGATTGGTGGTTTTCTGGCAACTTAAGTCCTTCAGGGACTTTCATATAAATGTCTGTATCAAGTGAACCATATAAATATGCGGTCACAACATCCATAAGTCGCATTTGCAAACTGTTTGAGACAGTTAGACTTATCAAGAATCTTAGTGTAGTCGCATCTACTACTGGAGAATACGTTTCTTCATAATCAATCCCTGGTCTTTGGGAAAAACCTTGTGCTACAAGTCGTGCCTTATATCTGACCACTTCATCTTTTTCATTTCTTTTTCTTACAAACACCTATAGCCGATCGGTTTTATACCATTTGGTGTTTGTGTAATTTGTCCAAAAACTTCTCGTTTTTCAAGTGACTTTAATTCCGCTAGTACACTAGAAATAACTTGTGTACCATCAGGAGACCAATTGGACAATGAGTTATATCCTGAGTGTAAACTAATAAATCACGATTTCCAGTGACATGATGAGAAGCACCAGAATCAAGAAGCCAAGAGACAGAAAGATCATAAAGACGTTGCCTTTGAGCAGAAGTGAGACCTGGAATATCAACAGAATATAACGAGGGGGCTGCTATCTCATCGTTAAAGCCCATTCGATTACGACTGTCATGTGATCGCTTAAATTTCCACCAAATTGACAAACCATGCTTTGCCCAACAATTATCTACACTATGTCCACAATGGTTAGAATGTTTACAATATAAATGTAATTTTCTTGATTGAGTACCGTTAGCCATGTGAAGAGATGAAAGTACAGAAAAGCAATAGCGATAAAATAGAGAATAATTTATGATATATGACAATCGAAATTATGAAGTACATAGACCAAGAAATTAGATCGTTCCTTGCTAGTAATTTATCCAAAGGAAGAAGCAAGTTAAAACTAAATTGATAGCAACCGAAATACCAGAAGTTTATCAAATCAACAAGCAAAGTAATAGTACCAAACACACCGACATAGCAGTTGTAGAATTAGATTTCCAAACCCATTACTTCATTTTTATAAAACCAAGCAACTGTTGTCGACTGCAGCATGAAATTTTGAAATAAGGTACAAAGTTACTGTTGGCCTGATACCATGTTGAAAATATTTATTTTCCTAGATTTTCTTATTAACAAAGTAAATTAAATATATATAAGACTAACCTTTATGTGTTCTAACTATATAATAGCCCTATAATATATCCTAAATACAATGTTAATCCTAACAAGTACTCCCTCCTATTCATCTTAAGTGTCTCATTTATTTTATGCACTCTATCCAATGCACTTATTCAATCCTTAATATATCGAGTTATGTATAATTAAAAATTATAAAAAATTGATATTAATAATCTTTACATCAAAACGAATCAAATAAGATACCACATGACTATGTTTTAACTTATAGATTAATAATAAAATGCAATTTAAGAGTAATAAATCAATAGTGTCTCAAAAGTAAATGGGACACCTAAGATGAATAGAAGAGAGTATCATTTAATATTGAGTCCTCTTATTTCTGGGGTCATAAACGGTCGGCTATCCGGTCTGTACTTAGAACCGGCACTGCTCAAGTTACCAATAAGTATCATTTGATTTGTCCAAATAAATTTACTAAAATTTATATTTTGACAATAACCTTATATCGATATCCTATGGAAATATCATTTACAAATTTAGTCTAAACTTCAAATTATGCACTTATTATGCAGTAGTCTTAATATAAAACTGTTTATTTAAAAAATTTGTAAAAAGAAATAATAAATCGAAATTGAGCCATTAACAACGCAAATTCCGGAGATTGGACTCGTCATCCATCTCTCTTTCAGTTCAGCGTGGGTGTATTTTAAGTTCGAGGGAACCTATTTTTCTTTACCTAGTGCTTAGGCAGTACTCCCTTTATTAAAATCAGCAAAATGTCTAATTTGAAATATTTGAAATTTGCACAAATACTAATGTAAAAAGGAAATATAAAATAAAGAGTGTTCGCATAAACAAGTTATGAATATTTTAATTAATAAGACCGGAAGGTAAACACAACAAGTATCTATATTGACTAATTAAAAAGAGCTCACAACAAAAAATTATCTAAGTTAAAAATTAAAATTATAATAAACTAACTTATGTAAAATTTTTTGCAAAAAACTACCTTATATATTACTTTTCTTTGCAAAATACTACCTTATAATAGTTTTTACCCTTTGACCGTTTAATTTACCCTTTGACCGTTTAATTTAACCGTTGACCGTCACGTGACGGTCACGTGATTCTATAAACCCAATCTTCTTCTTCATTTCAGCGTTTTTAATGGCGGAATTACCATGACCGTTCACCATTGCCCGATTGTTCATTTTCTCGATCAAATTATCATGACCGTCGCCAATCCCTCTTCAGGTTTAGGGTTCTCTCCCCCTTTCAATTTCATCTCATTTAGTTAACTATCCATTTTCAACCTATTTAATTCAACATTTTTGTTACTTTTGGTTTTGATGATCATTGATCTGTGTTGTTTAACTCGAAATCGCAACACCCAGATGAACAATTTCTGTAAATTTTAATTTCCGGAATTTTGTGCTGCCTTTTTCGAGATTTGTACAGGATTTTAATGCTCAAAAAGTGTAATGTGATTGCAGGTTCTATGAAGGGTGATGATGGAAAACTGAGATTGGGTTTGCCGCCATTAACAACTATTCTTTATCATTTTGGTACAAGTGGGATTTCTGTTGCCTTGGCTACTGCTGCTACTCACGTGAAATGAAGAAGAAAATTGGGTTTATAGAAACACGTGACTGTCACGTGACGGTCAACGGTTAAATTAAATAGTTAAAGGTTTAAAACTGTTATAAGGTAGTTTTTTGCAAATAAATGTATTATATAAGGTAGTTTTTCGCAAAAAATTTTACACAAGATAATTTTTTACAGAAAGAGATATAACTTAGGTAGTTTCTTATAATTTTGCCTTATTTAAAATAGAAATAGAGCAATAAAAGCAAAATAAAACATTTGGTTGACTTGAAGATAGTATCAAATACTAATACTCTCTCCTGCTTTCCAATTTTTATTAATTTATTTTCTGGTTATTTCATTTATTATGCATTAAATTAATTATTTTCAATTTCATACAAGTTTTCTATATTTTTAAAATTATTTACACAATTCAAAATAGAAAAAATACTTTAAAAAGTTTCAACTTTCGATGATTTATCTCTAAAATATTCAATTTTTAATTAATAATTAAAATTTCAAACTTTGAGGGTGATTTGATTTTAAAGCACTAAACAAAAATCCCACCTTAGTGGTGGTGGCGGATGTGGGTATTAGGGGTTAGGCTTAGGCATAGCACGAGGGTTTGGGTTCAATTCCCTTTTTTATTTTTTTAAATTGAATTTTCATAGGAATAACAAGTGAACTAAAGAATGTCAAATATGTCAGACTCGGTTTAGATTATCCATCCTTCGACTTTACTCCGGATAGAAATTTAAATTATTTTTACAATCGATCTCCAATTGAAGTTGGATTATGCATACTCAAACTTTGCTCTGACTTAGACTCTCAGACCTCAGACGGAGATCGGATACATTCAAGCTTTATTCTTATTGATATTACACTAATGATTAGAAAGCATAAAAGATTAATAAAGTAGTGTTTCAAATACAACTTAAGAAAGAAGATATGACCTTAATTCAAATAAAACTGAACAAAAATACAATTTAAAAATTAATAGATCATGTTAATTTCAAAAATTTTAACTTTTAAGTATTGAAAATATAAAAATTTTGAATTTGAATGTCATGTCTTTAGACTTAGATTTTTAGAATGTTAGATTTGATGGACTAAAACTTTAAATTTGTTGTATTTTATTTATAATTTATAAGTTACTCAAACTTAGATAAGTAGTACATTATTTACTATTTTATTTGATTCGTGTTAAGGTTAACGATATAAATTAAATATTATCTTTTAATATTTAACTAAAAAGTTTTAAAAAATGTAGTGGTATAGATATGTATGTAATGTATGATACTATGTTGTCTCATTTTTATGTTAAAATTTATAATGTAGTTTTTAAAACTTAGAGAGATAAGGAGGAAGTAGAATGAGTAAAAGTTAGAAGATAAAGATGTTTTTACTCATTGGTGTAGTTTTTACAATGGTGAACTTCCATATTTATAGGCAAGTTCATCCACAATTACATTGAATGTATTCACATTAGGGTAAATTCATTAATTACCTTTCACACTATATTCATTAATTACCTTTCACACTATATCTCAACACTTCCCCTTGAATGCATTCTAATTATGTAAAAAGAGTAAAATATTATTACGATATTTCTATTTAATACTGCCTCGTTAAAAACCTTGTCAAGAAAAACCCAATGGGATAAAAACCTGAACGAAGGGAAAAAGAGTGCAGTAAATATGATTCTCCCCCTGAGTTCAACGTATATCTCGTAGATGACACATTCCAATTTTGTATACAAGTTGCTCGAATCTCTTTGATGGAAGGGACTTTGTGAATAGATCTGCAAGATTTTCACTTGATTGAATTTGTTTGACTTTTACTATTTTGTACTTCTGGAGGTCATGTGCAAAGAAGAGTTTTGGTGCTATGTGTTTGGTTTTATCCCCTTTTATGAAGTCTTCACTAACTTGTTCAATGCAACCGGTATTATCTTCAAAAATTACAGTTGGAGAATTTATTATCGAGTTTATCCCACACTCTTCTTGAACGTGACCAATTACTGACCTTAACCAAACGCATTCTCTACTTGTTTCATAAAGGGCGATTAATCTGCGTGGTTTGATGATGTAGCTGTCAGTGTTTGTTTCGTGGATCTCCAAGATATTGCGGTACCTCCATATGTGAATACATATCCATTTTGTGATTTAGCCTTATGGGGATCTGATAAGTATCCAGCATCTGCATGTCCAACAAGTATAGCATCTTGCTTTGATTTATAAAATAGTCCAAGATCTTTAGTTCCTCGAAGGTAGCGTAACAAATGTTTTATTCCGCTCCAATGTCTTTGTGTTGGTGAATTACTATATCTAGCTAATAAATTAACAGTGAAAGCAATATCAGATCTTGTATTATTAGCTAGATACATCAGAGCTCCAATTGCGCTTAAATATGGCACTTCAGGGCCAAGAATCTCCTTGTCTTCTTCACAAGGTCGAAATGGATCATCTTTTGGTTTTAATGATCGTACTATCATTGGAGAGCTCAGCGGATGAGCTTTGTCCATATGAAATCTTTTTAGCACTTTTTCTGTATAGTTGGATTGGTGCACAAAGATTCCACCCCTTAGGTGCTCCATTTGTAATCCAAAGCAAAACATTGTTTTCCCAAGATCTTTCATTTCAAATTCTTTCATCAAATATTTTGCAGTTTGTTCAAGCTCTTTGGGAGTTCCAATGATATTTAAATCATCAACATAAACTGCAATTATAGAAAATCCTGATTGAGTCCGTTTAATAAATACACAAGGACTGATTTGATCATTTTTGAATCCTTCTTTCAGGAGATATTCACTAAGACGATTATACCACATTCTTCCAGATTGTTTTAGTCCATAAAGTGACCTTTTCAGCTTTATGAAAAACATTTCTCGTGATTGGTGGTTTTCTGGCAACTTAAGTCCTTCAGGGACTTTCATATAAATGTCTGTATCAAGTGAACCATATAAATATGCGGTCACAACATCCATAAGTCGCATTTGCAAACTGTTTGAGACAGTTAGACTTATCAAGAATCTTAGTGTAGTCGCATCTACTACTGGAGAATACGTTTCTTCATAATCAATCCCTGGTCTTTGGGAAAAACCTTGTGCTACAAGTCGTGCCTTATATCTGACCACTTCATCTTTTTCATTTCTTTTTCTTACAAACACCTATAGCCGATCGGTTTTATACCATTTGGTGTTTGTGTAATTTGTCCAAAAACTTCTCGTTTTTCAAGTGACTTTAATTCCGCTTGAATAGCATCTTTCCATTTCGGCCAATCATTCCTACGCCGACATTCTTGTATCGTTCTTGGTTCTATATCATTTTCATCAAGTGTTATTTCGGTGGCGATTGAATGAGCAAGTGCATCATTAACAATAACATTCTTTCGATTTATTTGCCTTTTAGTTGAAATGTAATTAATCGAAATTTCATTGTTATCTTTGATATTATTATTTTCTTCTTCTCTGAGATTTTCATCCTCATCTCCAAGACTTGTTTCTTTACAATCATTGAAGATGTAATATTGATAACATTTGCCATTTCATTCAACTTTTGGATTTTCTTTGTTTCAAATCCTTTGAACCAAGTGATCTTCCACGCTTCCGGCGAGCAATAGATTCATTTTCAGTGGCTTTGTCATCAGTGGGAATTTCAATTCGTGCCAAAACATTTGCGGCAGGAATGTATGATTTTGTCACTTGCTTTGTTTCTACAAATGCATCAGGTAATCTATTTGCAATATATTGATTATGGACAATTTTTCTAACTTCTTGTTCAGAAGCATTCGTTTTTGGATCATATATTTTCAAATGCATTGCATTCCATGTGAGATCTATTTCCTTCTTATTTGGGTCCACTTTCTCTCCCCCTAAGGATGGGAATATTGTCTCATTAAAATGACAATCTGCAAATCTAGCATTAAATAAATCACCGGTCATTGGTTCTAAATATTTGATAATTGATGGGCATTCAAATCCAACATAAATTCCCATCCTTCTTTGTGGACCCATTTTTGTACGTTGGGGTGGCACAATAGGGACATATACTGCACATCCAAATATTTTCAAGTGTGATATATTTGGTTCTCGACCATGCACTAATTGCTGTGGTGAATATTTATGATAAGCACTTGGTCTCAATCTTATCAATGACGATGCATGTATTATTGCATGTCCCCACGCAGATGATGGCAATTTCGACCTCATTAATAATGGTCTTGCTATTAATTGGAGTCTTTTAATCAATGATTCAGCTAGACCATTTTGAGTATGAATATGAGCTACTGGATGTTCTACGTCAATTCCAATTGATGTGCAATAATCATTAAAAGTTTGAGATGTAAATTCTCCGGCATTGTCAAGCCTTATTCGCTTAATTGTATAATCTGGAAATTGATTTATCAATCGAATGATTTGAGCAAGTAATTTCGCAAATGCCACATTTTTAGTTTGTAGGAGACTTACATGTGACCATCGTGTTGAGGCATCAATCAATACCATAAAATATCTAAATGGCCCAGAAGCAGGATTAATTGGCCCACGTATATCTCCATGAATTCTTTCTAGAAATTTAGGAGTTTCAGTAGCAATTTTATATAAAGATGGTCTGATTATCAATTTGCCTTGTGAGCATGCAGAACATGATAATTCATTTGGTTGGGGAATTCTCATTTTCTTCATTGGATGCCCAATTGAATTTTCAATAATTTTTCGCATCATTCCCACACCAAGATGACCCAATCGGTCATGCCATAAATTTATCATTTCTTTATTATCTAACTTCTGGTTAGACACCATGTTTATCTCAATCAGTTTTATATTAATGCGATATAATCCCGATGAGTATGCTGGTAATTTTTCATGAATGCTTTTCTTGCCGCATTTTTCGGATGTGATGCATAAATATTCAGTATGATTTTCGGTCATTGTTTCTAAATGATAACCATTTTGGCGTACATCTTTGAAACTTATGAGATTTCGTCGAGATTTACTCGAATATAAAGCATCATTAATTACTAGCTTTGTCCCATTAGGAAGTATTATTTGAGCTTTTCCATATCCCTCTATTAGTGTAGTGGTTCCAGAGATTGTGGTGACATCTGCTTTCACCATCTTCAACTCAGAAAAATATTCTTTGTGCTTTAGGATAGTGTGAGTTGTTCCACTATATAGGAGGCATTGATATTTGACTCCATTTTCAAACTGATCCATATCTTCATATTAAATAAATTGATAGTTAAAATAAAATTTCATTAACATAAGGTGATATCAATACATAAAAAAAAGGAGATTGCATATAAAAAGAAATATAACTAAATAAGTGCCACAACATTATTAAGAAAAATTCAAATATCTTCTTCGTATTCTTTATCATTTTCATCGCCATCTAAATAGAAGTCTGAAAGGTCAAGATTAGGCATCGACGTGGTTGCTTTATTATAAGGATCGACATTGGGCATTGAGGTGCTTGCTTCATTAAAGTTTGCTTCCACACCTTTTCTTTTTTTCTTTTGGGAGGCTAGATACAGCTCAACCAAATGTTTGGCAGTACGACATGTACGTGACCAATGCCCTGTCATGCCACATTTGTAACAAATACTTTCTTTTTCTTTTTGATGGCTATTTCTATTGTGATAACCAATTTGTTTTCCCCTTCGAGAATTATTATTGTAATGATTATTTTGATAATTTTGGGGAAAATGGCCTCTACCGGATCCTTGAAACTTTCTACCATGTCCATAAAAATTTCCACGACCTCGTCCTCGTCCTCTTCCTCGGAAATTTCCGCGTCCTCTACCACGGTTATTATAATTTCCACTGCCTTTATTTTCAACAGCATGTGCTTCAGGCACATGTGTTTTAGTAGAGTGTGTCTCACGGATAGCTTGAGATCCAATAGGTCTCATATTATGATTTTTCCAGACGAGATCATTGTGATGTTCAGCCAATGAGAGTACTACACTCAAATCTGAATATCTTTTGAAATTTCTTTCTCTATATTGTTGTTGCTGAATAATGTTTGATGGATGAAAAGTAGATAATGTGAGTTCAATCATTTCTGCATCAGTCACCGGGTGCTCACAATATTTCAACATTGATGCAATTCGGTATAATGTTGAATTGTACTCACTGAGAGTCTTAAAATCAGAAAATCTTAAATTCTTCCACTCATGGCTAGCTTGTGGAAGAAGCACCATTTTGTGGTGATCAAATCTTTCAACAAGAGAGTCCCACAATGTTTTGGGATCTTTTATAAATAAATATTCAGATTTAAGGCTATCATGAATATGATGCCGTAAGAGGACTAAGGCTTTGGCCTTTTCTTGATTTGTAGCTACCTTTATTTTGGTAGCTTGAGTTCAATCTATTGTATCCTTTTCTTTTACTTCCAATACAGTATGTTCAAGTCCTTGAGCTTCTAAGTTCATGATGGCATCTTCTTTCCATTCTAAGAATTTTTGTCCAGTTAAGTCTAATATGTTGAATAGCCTTTTAGTAATTTCTGCCATACTTGCTACATAATATATAATTGTTTTGTAAGTATATGACAATGCAATAATTCTTATATTTTCATAATAATAAACCACTAGAAAAATTATGATGTTTTAATTTCATAATCTACTCCCCCTTGGTTTATTGTTATGAATTTGTTGTAGATAATAAATTTAGGAATAAATCAACAACAAGAGGAATAATAATAATAATAATAACAAGGAGAAGAACAAAAAAAATCAAAGACAATAAATGCTAAAGAGGGTAAAAGAAATAACATTTACATAATATATTAGTATAATTTATCATACAAAATGCACTAACAAACAAAAGGAAATATGACAAAGAAAATCATGTGCATTTTGTTTCTTCTTCTTCAAAATAAATTATTTCTTCATTATTATTATAATTCCTAATGCTACAAGAAGGACCACCAAACCCATAATTAAGGAGATATATAATTTGAGTTTGGCAAAATTTTCTTCAAATCTAAAAGTATGGGAAGAGGAAGAAGATGGATTATTTTTGTAATGGTGGTACATTGTCGGTGGAAGGAAGAAGGAGAAGGAGGGTTTTTGATGTAAAGAGTAAAGTTGAAAGGATAAGCGGTATGTGGTAAAAAAATTGGGGTAATCCTATTTTATAGAGGGTTATCCCAAATTGTACAATATACCGTATTGTTATGTATACTTAAAAGAAATACTTAAAGTAAAAGGTAAAAAATGCACATGGATATAAATGCAAATACTGCAAATAAAAAAATGCACATATAAATATACGAGAATAAAAAAATAATAGTAACCGTCCATTTAGGCGGTAAAAAAGAAAAAATTTAACCAGCCATATAGGCGGTATAAAATAAAATAATAACAAAAGCAATAAAGTGTCCTTGTCATCCGTAAAGGGGACGTATTGTCCAATAAATTATTTTATGGGTCATTTAAATTTATCTTGCAACGTTTAGTACTTGCTTCTCCCTCATCATCTTTGGTTCTTTTATTACTTGGTGAGGGTTTATTTTCAGTTGTTGTTGTTGAGGCATTATTAGTTGGTTGTGTTGATGAATTATTTGTTGGTCGTATCGGTGGAATATTAGTCGGTGGAACCGGTGGATTATTAGTTGGTCGTACATGTGAATTACGAGTTGGTGGTACTGGTGGACCATTAGTGTTATTGGGATTATTATGTTGGAGCTGATTTAAATCAGTCCTTGCTGGGTTTGTAGTGAAGGGTATGAAATTATGCTCAATTATAAAATATAAAAATGTGTTAGAAACACCTTGGATGGTGATGTTGACACCATTTGATTGTTGGTCCATTTGTGGGTACCGATGAAGAAAAATGCTTAATTAGGTTTTAAAAATATTACCTTCTTGATGATTAAGGGTAGAGCTGGTGCTGATAACGTGTTAAAACTTAGAGAGATAAGGAGGAAGTAGAATGAGTAAAAGTTAGAAGATAGAGATGTTTTTACTCATTGGTGTAGTTTTTACAATAGTGAACTTCCATATTTATAGGCAAGTTCATCCACAATTACATTGAATGCATTCACATTAGGGTAAATTCATTAATTACTTTTCACACTATATTCATTAATTACTTTTCACACTATATTCATTAATTACCTTTCACACTATATCTCAACAGTAATACATATTTCCTTTTTATATGGAAAAATCGGTCCTTTAATATTATGCTACTATTGATGTACTCTCTAATTTTTTTTTATTGTTGTTACTTTGACTCTAACTAATACTATAAAATAATGTGTTTATAAAAGTTACTTTTATAAATATATATATATATAAATATTGTTTCGGTTATGAAACGAGGAAGTGGAAGACACGTAAGATACCGCAGGTGGGAGTGTTATCGGGAACAGCGATTCGTAGGAGGAAACGACTCGAATTCCTCCAAAACAACACGTTAGCCTTGTCCGGGGGGTGATCTCCCGGAAAACCCCGCCGACGCTCAAGTCAGAACGTAGATCGAAAATTAATGAATGACAGATTGTAGAATGAATGCCAGAAGGAAGGTCGGGATTGGGATTGCTAGTGCTAGTGCTAGTGTTTGGGAAGGCTAAGGAAGTACTGTAAGCAAGGATACCAGGAAAGCTATTTCAGATGATCCTCCCTCCTTGATGATAGCCCCTATTTATAATGGTGAGGAAGGGAAGTTGCAGAAGAAGTGAACTATCATGGGAGTAGTGGGAGTAAGGGGAGGTGGACTGATCATGGGAAGAGTGGGCAGTTATTCATCTTGAGACAAGGAGAGCCATGCATCGTGGGAGAGTGGGGAGTTAGGGTTTTTTAGAGGTAACTGGCCCATGGGCCATTCAAGGAAGATGGAACTTCTAGAAAAAGCCCATTGACCGAAAGTCAAGGTCAACGGAAAAGGTCAAAGGGTATTTCGGTAATATGATGCTAATTATTAAATAAATAAATTAACTAAAAAACAGTACCATGACATTTAGCCCCACGCATGAAGGGTGATGTGAGGGGAGAGCCCCAACGACCTGAAATATCTTCCTTTATGCGGAAAAACACGCACCCATCGTAGTTGATCTGGTGAAGGGATACGATCATAAAGAACATTCAAAAGCCCCATGAGGACGAACACATACCCAATCAGGTGAATCTTCTAATGGATCATGAAAATTGAGCTCGTAAGCTTCGAGTCGACTGTTCATATGTCGAAATCCGAGTTGTACTGAAAAAGATATGACTTTTCAAAGTCATCGTGTGAAGCGCTCCGAGTTTAAAGAGAAACGAATAACGCCAACTGAGCCGTGGCTTTGAAGCATGCCACGGAGCAATCCTAATCATATCATATAGCAGCAAAAATATAGGTGTAAGGGCTTGATCCCGTGACCTCTCATATGGCATACTGCACCTGCGACCAATTGAGACAACTATCCACTTATGTATCATATCGCGCGGATTCTTTATAATCTATGCTTCCAGTCCAGCTTTTAATACTTTGATGCCGTGACTATTCTTGAAACTTAGAATTTTTGAGACAAGATCGCCCCCAATGGGGGTCCGACTTATCTATCATGCGGATCATTCCAATTTTATTATTATTATTATTTATTATTATTATTATTTATTTATTTATTTTAAATCCAAGAGGAGAGCGAATTGAATAACACAAGCCGCGGATTAAGTCATGCCGCGGAGTACCCTCAGCTAGCAGCAAAAATATAAATAGGAGGATTTGATTTTTCTCGGAGAACATCCGTGACTTTGGCTTAACTATGATGCGAACTAGGAACCCGTGTCTTCAATCCACACGTTCACCATGAAAATTCTCATACTTAGAATTTTTCAAAAATGGTGAGGGGTACCAGAGGGTCCGACTTTTCGATCATACGGTAATATTTCACTTGGGATATTCTGGAAACGGTGAGGACCACCTGGGGGTCCGACTTATAGACCATACGAACAAACTCACCACTGCGGAAAAGTAGAAATGTTCCCAGTACCTAGTCATGGCAAGCCCCTTGTTCTTCCATGATACGGTATGAGCACCGTATCCCGTGTCTTCGATCGCACGGTCGTACAAGAGGTCTTCTATACTTAGAATGCTTTACCTGGGCTAGGGCTATCTAGAGGTCCGACTTGTCGACTTCACGGAAGAATATACACCTTGCTCTTTTACGACGCGGATTCAGTACGAAGGCCTGTTTCTTCGATCGTACGGGAGTATGGGAATCCACTTGCACTTACAATTTCTACATCGACTGAGTGTACCAGTGAGTCCGACTTATCGATCCCACAGACTTTCTTTGCACTCGCTTTATTCATGCTTCACTCAGGCGGCGGTTTAGAGCGAAGGTGACGCGGTATATCATCCGCCTTATCGAATGTGCAATTTTTCATACTTGGCAATTCTCGTTTCTAGAGGCGCAATTCAGGGTCCAACTTGTTGACTTCCTAGACACGTTTAAGCGTTAAAAGACTTTGAATAATTTTTCATATTCTCCCTCTTCCTGGGGGTCCGACTTATGGACCTGACGACTGTATGTAAGTTTGGTAACTGGTTACTTAGAAAATTTTATAAGGTTTCACCTTTCATTGGGGGTCCAACTTTTCGACCTCCCATCTATAGTTAAGGACTGACATTTGGGTTTTGCAACATGTCCCTTTTACTGAGGATCCGTCTAGTGGACCTCACGGGTTTTACTAAAACACTTGGAAAAGATCTTTTGGTGACTTCCTCTAACTGGAAGACCGACTTATCGACTTCCCAGCTTTCGTTTTGGGACTCCATTTTTGTTTAATGAGGGTTCACATCCCAAAGCATTTATTGCTGCAATAAATAGGGTGGTTGGAACAATTCCTTTCATCCAATCTTCATTAACTCCCCCAAATCTTCAAATCACTAGAAAGAGAAAGTAGAGAGAGACGCTCTGACAATCTTCATCCCTCCTTCAAACTTCTGACAGATTCTCGAAGATCTTCAAGGTTTCTGACAAATCTTCATCAAGTTTCTGACAAATCTTCAAACTCTCTTCAAGGTATTCAAACTTTTTCTCAGATTTTTCAAATTTCTTCAAGTTATTCTTCAAACTGTTCTTCATATTCTTGAATGTTTAAAGGTTTTGGATTAATTTTATGAATTTATCCCTTATTCTTTACAAGTTTCGCCTACTACTTTTCGAATATTATTAATATGGATGTCGCGGCTACTCATGACACATTAGCTAACTTGGACATTAACATTGCTAACCCGACGGAAATTCCCCTGGTAGTATGTAGACGCTTTAATAAAGAGGGGTTGCAAATGAATGATTCGGACGATAGTAGTTCGGTGAGAATAACCCCTCATTGTGAATCAATAAAGGCCGGGGATGAATCGTCAGTCTCCCCTGTGTATACGCCGGAGAAAATGAAAACTGCTCCTTGGGAAGTGGGCATTGCTTTCTTCCCGAATTACTTGCCGCGAATAAATCCTGACCTGGAAGGGTTATTGTATGTAGATATGGAAAACGTTGAAGTATCAACCGAGTCATCAGGAAGGGAAAGTGCGGCACCGGTCCCTCCTCCATTTTACATTCCACACGGCGGGCCCCTTAATTACTTCATAGATTTACAAACCAAAAGGGATTTGGAAAGTCGATGGGAAGCCATCTCTCAGAAGTGGGGTTTAAAAGAAGACATCAACATTATTACACCGGGGAACTATGATACTGTTAGATTTCCCCCTCCACATTGTATAGCTGTATATTTTCCTTCATTCGAACTAGGACTTTCCTCTCCACCCTTTTTTCCGAGAGGTACTGGATTTTTTGAACCTTTCTGTGCCCGAGCTATACCCCAACGCTTGGGGCTGTATGGTGGCTTTTTTAATTCTTTGTAAAGTTTTGGCCGTACCACCGACGCTCACAGCGTTTAGGTATATATTTAGAGCGCGGTTATGTAATTCCCAATTACATGGCTGTGGTTGGATAACATTTACCCATCGTTATGGACTGAAGATAGTCCACGGCCTTCCCGACAACCAGAAAGGATATAGGACCAAGTTTGCTTATTTGTACAACTCAAGGGGATGGAACATCAAGACATCCTTCGACATCAAACCCAACCTTTCGGGTTTTAATAATGGGATCCCGCAATGTTCCTTTGACGATACGGTGATCATAGAGTATGCGAAGATGGACGTTCAGTTGGGGAGGAAACCTATGAACGTCCAACTCAATTGGATACCAGGTCGTCCCGAGTTGGAGAATGAGAACCTCCTCTCGGCATTCGGCATCAGCTTGGCTATCGATCGGAGTAAGAGCCGTCGGATTCCTTTCTCCCTTAATAGTTTTTTACTCATTTCTAACTCTTAATTTTTCAGGGGTAGCCAAGGAAAATTTAAGAGCAAAGAATCCAGATCTGATGAAGAAATTCAGCATCATGCGATTCGCCGAGGGAGCTGATCAGAGGGCCGCGGAAAAGCCTCTCCCTCTTTTGCCTAAGGTACGACCTTTCTCTTAACTTCCTAATTTTTATCTTGGCTTTCTTTAAATTTCTCTTTTCACAGGATTCGGCCACTGTAGAGAAGGGCCTCGATGATGTGCCCAGCCAGCAGGAGGCTCTCCGTCTCCTCGAGGAGAGGAAAAAAATTCACATTCCCGATGAGTCCAAGAGGGTGATCCCTCAAACGAGGGATGCGAAAAAAAAGAGTGGGAAGGAGAGGAAGAGGAAGAGAGACTCTTCTTCCCACGGGGAGAGCTCGGCCAAGAGGGCCTCCGTAGATACCATCCATACGGCGGTGCCCCTCCGGATGAGGCCAGCTGTGGAGGCAGCGTCCTCTCCCCCGGCTACTTCTGTGCCCATTTCTGACAAGGGCAAGGAGAAAGTAGGGGAGTCTTCCTCGGCTCTGGATTCACAGTTTGCGAAGGTGTATCGTCGTCGGGAAGTTCCACCCTTCCAACATGAGACGCCCTTCCCGGAGTTGGGGCATAAGGGCCTGATCGTTCGTTTCAATAGGGCGACGTCCAACCTGGTCAGCAAGGTGGATGTCGACCTTCTAGAGTCCATGCTCCCCCGCGATAGAGTGCGTCGGGCGCAGGCTTCCGCGGCAGAGGTAACGTTCCTTCCTCCACGGTAAATGGTTTTTATTTCAATTTGTAGGCTTCTTATAAATTGCTTCTTTGCAGGCCTTTATAAGGTTGGCTTATGAGCTCAATGTTGGTCGCCAAAATGCCGCGGATCAAGAGACCTTGACCTCCCTCACCTCCCGCTGCGAAGAGCTGAACAGAGAACTTTTGAAGTTGCGGGAGGATTTGTCGGGCTTAAAGGAGAAAGTGGCCAAGTGTTCTGAGCTGAAAGAACGCTTGGTCCAGACTGAGCAATGGCGGGAGAAGGCGAGAAAGCAGTTGGAGGAGACCGTCGGGAGCTTGGATGCTGCTTCCAATAAGTCGGCGACCCTTGGCCATGAGATCGGCCGCCTGATGGATATTCATGCCAAGCTGGTTCATCAGAATCAGTGCCTAATGCAGCAGGTGGCGGCTGATTCTGCCAAATTCAAGACGGTACTATCCGCGGCTAAAGTGTATAAACTTTGCTTGGGAAGGAAAGCCCGGATAGCTAGAGACTGGCTGACTTCGGATGAGCCGGAGGCGTCAAGTTTTCTGGGAGATCTGACGGCGGAGATGATGGGCGCCGGTTCCAAGATTAGTGACGAGAAGTATCGCCTGGCTGCCGCGGAGTTGGGCATGGATTTCGAAACCCTTCAAAAAACTGCCAATCAAAAGGGGAGAGAAGCCTTGTCCAACTTAGCTCCAATCTTGGAGGGGGAGTCGGCGGTGCTTGTCGATCCTTCTTGGGATGCGGAGGAGAAGAGGGTCTGGTCGGAGAAAATAGACGATGACGCTGAAAAAGAGGCCTTGTGCCTCGACTTGGACCATTTGACCCTTTCCTCTCCTCCGGCGTCTGATGTCCCGGAAAACATGGCGCTCTCCAGCCTGGAGAGTTTATGCCTTGATTTGTCAAACTTGATCATTGACGAAGGTAGAAACCTCCAGGGCTTATCCAAGGAGCTGTCCGAGATTAAGGTGGAGCCGTTTAATATTGAAGATTATGTAAGCTTCACCCCTAGTCTTGAAGAGGGGATGGCCGGGTCTCCTCCTGCGCCGGGTCAAGGTCTTGAAGGGGACGTGGACGCCTTCCTGGACGACATATAACCTCCATTTTTGTAGTCATACATTTGTAATTATTTAGAATATTTTCCAAACAATGTCATTTGAATATTTTGTGTTTCCCAGAACAATGTATATGTCTGTTATTTTGATCTTTTGACAACATTTCTATTTTTTAAATTACTAAGCCGTGACTTATCCTGGTAGAAGTTCGGAAAATATTTTTCGTCTGGAGAACTCTTAGAATAATTTCAACCCTTGGACCCCATTCTAGGGGTCTGACTTGTTGATGTCCCAGTTGGGAATTTTTAGCGAATAACTTGAAATAATTTTGAAGTTTGAGACCCCAATCTGGGGGTCCGACTTATCGACGTCCCGGTTGGGAATCATCTTTGAAAAACTATGAATATATTGAACTTAGGGACCCCAAACTGGGGGTCCGACTTATCGATGTCTCGGTTAGAAAACATCTTTGAAAAACTTAGAATTTTTTTGAACTTAGGGACCCCAAACTGGGCGTCCGACTTATCGATGTCCCGGTTAGAACACATTTTTGAAAAACTTAGAATATTTTTGAACTTAGGGACCCCAAACTGGGGGTCAGATTTATCGATATGACTGAATTTTATAAGATTTGCAATAGAACTTCGCCGAGTACATGTGATCGTAAGAGCTTGATAATCTTCAAATGAAACTTCTGATTTGTTATAAATGATGAATTTTGATAATCATAAAGCTACAATTGACAACGCGAGCATGCCGCGGGAAGATGGCTGATAAAGCGGAATACAAATTAGAACGCGACTACATCGTGGGATGAAACTCTATCGCGGAGTTAATCTGATAAGAGTGAGTTACTGATTGCCCCTTGCAAATCTTGTTAAATGAAGAACTTCTTCAAATGGTCTCCATTCCAGGGGCGGGGTAGTTTTTTTCATTTCATGTCTTCTAGTTCGAAAGTTCCCGGTTTGATAACGCGGGTGACTTTGAAAGGGCTGTCCCAGTTGGCTCCCAACTTTCCTTTTTCCACTATCTTTCCCGTAGCCTTGACTTTGCGGAGTACAAAGTCCCCAATTTGAATACGTCTGGTTTTGACATGACGGTTGAAGCTACGAATCATTCTCTGCTTCTGTGCTATCGATCTCAACAGTGCGTTTCCTCTTGTTTCAGGTAGGAGATCTAAGTTTGTTCTTTTTCCTTCCTCATTCTCGGCGTGCGAGTAGTAGGTGACCCGTGTGGAGGGTACGCCTATTTCAACTGGAAGTACAGCTTCGGATCCGTACACTAAAGAGAACGGCGTATGCCCCGTGGCCTCTTTGATTGTTGTTCGACTTGCCCATAAGATGCCTGGTAATTATTCATCCCAATTTCCTTTGACCCCCTCTATTTTCTTTTTGATACCGTTGAGAATTTCCTTGTTTGCGGAATCAACTTGCCCGTTCGTTTGAGGTCGAGATACAGAACTGAACCTGATTTGGATGTTGAACCTGTCGCAATACTCGATGGTGTTCTTGTTAACAAATTGCCTTCCATTGTCTGTTATGATCACACGAGGGATGCCATATCGCGTTATAATATTCCGCCATATAAACTGACAGACTTGCTTGTCTGTGATGGAGCTAAGAGCCTCTACTTCCACATACTTGGTGAAGTAATCGATAGCCACAATGATGAACTTTCTTTGGCCTTTTGCAGGTGGGAAGGGGCCGAGGAGATCCATGCCCCATTTGTCAAAAGGCAGAACGGCTTGCATGGCGGTCAAGTAATTTGATGGCTTCCTTTCAATCTTCGAGTGGTATTGACATTCAGGACATCGTTTGATTAAGGCTTCCGCGTCATTCCTGAGTGAGGGCCAATAATATCCGCTTCTGAGAACCTTTCCCACAACGGTTCGCACTCCTTGATGAATACCACATCCGCCTTCGTGTATTTCCGAAGGATATAGTTTCCTTCTTCAGGAGAAACACATTTTAGAAGGGGGTGTGTATATGACTTTTTATAGAGCGTTCCTTCGTAGAGTTCGAACCATCTGGCCTTTTTCTGGACCATTCTTGCTTGATTTTCATCTTGAGGGAGCGTCTGATTCTGCAAGAACTTGATGTAAGGATCCATCCACATCTCTGACCTATCAATGGTGTTGACCATGAGATTGATACTGGGGTTTGGAAGGACTTCCCAGATGATGTCGCGGGCCGCGGATGTATCAGCTAAACTAGCCAACTTTGCCAAAGAGTCAGCTTGTGCATTTTGGGATCTTGGGATGTGGACCAAAGTGAATTTGTCGAATTTCTGAACAAATTCCATTACTTGCTGTAAGTACATTTTCATGCTTTCATCTTTGGCCTCGAATTCTCCATTTACTTGTTCAACTATTAGTTGGGAATCAGAAAATGAGGACAATATCTTACCCCCTGCTTCGTAGCAGATTTTCAGCCCCATCAATAAAGCTTCATATTCGGCCTCATTGTTGGACGCCGCGAACTCGAATCTTACCGCCCTTTCCATACGGACCCCGGCGGACGATTCAATGAGGAGTCCAGCCCCACTTGCTAATTGTGTCGAGGACCCATCTACATACAACTTCCATTCTTGATTGGGTTCGGGATGAGGGGGAAGAGTACTTTCAGCAATGAAATCGGCCAGAGCCTGGGCTTTGATCGCTGTGCGAGGCTCATACTCGATTCCGAAATCTGCTAGCTGGTTTGCCCAATCTGTGACGCGGCTTGACTTATTTTTCCCTTCCAGAATCTTTTTCAAAGGTTGATCAGTCCGAATGATGATCTGGTGGGATTGGAAGTATGGCTTCAATTTTCTGCTTGCCATCACTATTGCAAATATGACCTTTTCCACTTCGCAGTAGTTCCCCTCTGAGCCCCGGAATGCATGACTCACATAGTATATTGGAAGCTGTTTCTTTTCTCTTTCCGCCACTAGTACTCCGGATAGCGAGTATTCGGAGATAGAGACATATAGGACTAGCTTCTCCCCTTTGATGGGTGATACTAATTTCGGCAAGGTGGACAGGTGTTCCTTCAATTCCTGGAATGCTTCTTCTGCTTCTCTCGTCCACTCGAACTTGCTTTGCTTTAGGGTTTTGAAGAAGGGGGAGCATTTGTCCGCGGATTTGGATAGAAATCTCCCTAAGGCCGCTAGGCACCCTGTTAGTTTCTGCACTTCTTTTACGGATCTGGGGGACTTCATATCTTGGATCGCTTTAATTTTGTCGGGGTTTGCCTCTATCCCTCTTTCGTCGACAAGGAAGCCAAGGCACTTGCCTCCAGTAACTCCAAAGACGCATTTATTTGGATTGAGTCGCATTTGGTGCTTCCGGAGGGTTGTGAATGTTTCTCGGAGGTCTGCAGCATGTTCAGATGCTTGCTTGCTCTTTGCAATCATGTCGTCCACGTATACCTCCAGATTTCGGCCTATCTGAGACTGGAAGACTTTGTTTACCATTCTCTGATACGTGGCTCCGGCATTTTTTAGACCAAAGGGTATGACTTTGTAGCAGTACACGCCGGCATTCGTGATGAACGCTGTGTGCGGTTGGTCTTTAGGGGCCAACGGGATTTGATGATAACCTGCGTTAGCATCCATGAAGCTCAACAGGGCGTGTCCTGCTGTGGAGTCCACCAAACGATCTATCTTGGGGAGAGGGAAGTCGTCTTTTGGGCATGCCTTGTTCAGATCCGTGAAATCGACGCACATTCTCCACTTCCCGTTGGATTTCTTGACGAGAACAACGTTGGAGAGCCAATCTGAATATTTGCATTCTCTGATGAATCCGGCCTTCAATAACTTCTCCACCTCCTCTTTGGCGGCCTCTATTCGCTCTCTTCCCTGATGTCGCAGCTTTTGTTTCACGGGTTTATAACCTGGCTTTATATCAAGCTTATGACACGTGATATGGGTAGGAATACCAAGCATCTCTTCCGTGGAGAAAGCGAAGACATCGCGGAACTCGGCGATGGTGGCCAAGAGATCAGTCTTGATTGCATCTGAGAGGTTTTTTCGAACTTTGATTTGTTTCCCATCAAACATCTCCACCTCCTCATACCGTTCCACTGGGTGAGGTCTTCCGTGGGCGTTGGGGTTGTCTGTATACACGCTCATGACGGCTGAAGAGTCTCCTCTCTTTCTTTTGGAGGGAGTGGAGGAGTTTTCTCGCTTGAGGGAACTCACTAGACATTGACGAGATGTCACTTGGTCCCCTTTGAGTATACCCACTTGCCCATCATCTCGCTCGAACTGAAGCAAGAGTTGATAAGGGAAGATTGCAGCTTTGATTTTGTTAATGAGCGGAAGCCCCATGATGGCGTTGTAGGGGAAGGTGAGATTTACAACCGTGAATCGTATGGGCATCGTTCTACTTTTGTCCTTCTCTCCTACTCGTACGGGTAGTACGATGGTACCCAGTGGAACGACCTGGTTTCCCCCGAACCCGATCAAAGGTTTATCGAGGGGTTGCAAGTGCCTTTCTTCAAACTGCATTTTCCTTAAGCAATCCATGGTTAGAAGATCAGCCGTACTTCCGGTATCCACAAGTACCCTTTTGACTTTCATTTGCCCAATTTTCAAAGTGACCACCAGAGGGTCAGTATGTGGTTGTTGCAGCATTTGGGAGGTCGTGGAATCGAATTTCATGACCGGCCCACTTGATGTGGTCATTGGAGGTCCCTTCAGCAAAGTATGGACGCTATCTTTTGCGGCGCGAATTGTGGGATATTCCTCAGTGTATCCCTCGAAGATCAGGTTGATAGTCCCTTGAGTGTTGGAAGTTTCGCGCCTGGCCTCATCCCTTCCGGGGGATCTGCGTCTTGGGTGCCACGGCTTTCTTTCGACTTCTTTTGCTACATAGTCTCCCTTGTTGATGAACCTCGATAATTTCCCTTCATCAGCCAATTGGTGCAGGATACGTTTAAGTTCACGGCACTGGGCCAAAGTGTGGCCGTGTTCTTTGTGGTAGTCACACCACAGATTGAAGTTGTAACAGTTGGAGGGGGTGTTAGTAGGAGGCGGAGTTGGTAATTCATTGCGGATGGCATAGAATATGTCTTTCCTGTTGCGGTTGAACATCGGGTCATTGCCTCCATCGAGTATACTCCGCGTCCTTGTTTCCCCTTCCGTAACGTACATATGTCTGGATCGTGGAGGCCCCATATCTGACGGGGGCTCCGGATGACGCGGAGGGTAGTTTCTTTCCCTCCTCAATGCTTGTTCCTCTCTGTTTCTCGAGGAATGATTGGCAATGGGGTCCTTCTTATCAGACCTCCGTTTTTTAGGATCATGGGCCTGACATATTTCGGAGGCCGTGACATAGCTTTGGCATTGTTTCATGGCCTCCGCGTATGTCTTCACTTGACTTTCGACCAACTGGAATTTCAGCCGTTGGGCCTTCATTCCGTTGATTAGGGCGTTTAACGCAACCGATTCTTCCAAATCGGTTACCTCCAGCACCGCCTCATGAAACTTTTTTAGATAGGATGATATGGACTCTCCTTCTGATTGCGTGATGCTGAGTAGATGGAAATTTGATTTCTCCTGCCTTCTGGAAGCTATAAAGTGGCCCAGAAACTTCTCTTCCAGTTGGGCAAAGTTGTGTATACTTCCTCCTGGAAGGGAGGTATACCATGTCAGTGCTACTCCCGTAAGAGTAGTCGGGAAGAACTTACACCACAACAACGGGTCATTGGTATACAGCAACATCAAGTTTTTGTAGGCCATCAGATGTTCCTCCGGGCAGGACGTTCCATCGAAGGCCGCCATGTTCGGAATCTTTATCTTCCCATTATTGGGGGTATTTAGTATCACCGGGGCCAATGGAGAGATTATGGGTACAAGTTTTCCAGAAGTGCTACTCTTGCCGGCCTCATTCCGCGGCATGATGATGCGGCGGCTAGACTCCGCGGCTTGGGCTTGCTTTCTTTCTTCCCTCCTTTTATCCACCAATGATTGGACGCTTTCTGACGTCTTTTGTTTCTTACTTTCTAGGAAGGTGCGGACGTATCGAGAGGCGGTTTTAGATTCGCCATCTCGCAGATCTGTTTTGCTGAGGCTCGGGTAGGTTCTAGATCTCTCCCGCCTCTTATTGCGTCTACTGGAGTGGGACGTCCTCGAGTTCCCATCCTGAGATTCATGAGACTTCGGTATCTCCGGATGGGGTTCGATTCGTTCCCGCAAGTTTTTTATTTGATCCGCCATATCTTCTAATACTCGTTGCTGAGTAGGAGCATTATTCATGACGGCGCGGAGTTGTTCCGAGAAAGCAGCCGTGAGGTTCCGTGCTAGCATGTCCAGATCACGGCGAGTCACAGCTTGATTATTAGCGTGACCTGCAGAAGTATCTGTATCTGTGCTATGCACGGTGGCAGTTTGAGTCGAATTTCTCTTAGGAGCCATGACTTTTTGTTCGCTTTCCCCACAGACGGCGCCAAACTGTTTCGGTTATGAAACGAGGAAGTGGAAGACACGTAAGATATCGCAGGTGGGAGTGTTATCGGGAACAACGATTCGTAGGAGGAAGCGACTCGAATTCCTCCAAAACAACACGTTAGCCTTGTCCGGGGGGTGATCTCCTGGAAAACCCCTCCGACGCTCAAGTCAGAACGTAGATCGGAAATTAATGAATGACAGATTGTAGAATGAATGCCAGAAGGAAGGTCGGGATTGGGATTGCTAGTGCTAGTGCTAGTGTTTGGGAACGGTAAGGAAGTACTGTAAGCAAGGATACCAGGAAAGCTATTTCAGATGATCCTCCCTCCTTGATGATAGCCCCTATTTATAATGGTGAGGAAGGGAAGTTGCAGAAGAAGTGAACTATCATGGGAGTAGTGGGAGTAAGGGGAGGTGGACTGATCATGGGAAGAGTGGACAGTTATTCATCTTGAGACAAGGAGAGCCATGCATTGTGGGAGAGTGGGGAGTTAGGGTTTTTAGAGGTAACTGGCCCATGGGCCATTCAAGGAAGATGGAACTTCTAGAAAAAGCCCATTGACCGAAAGTCAAGGTCAACGGAAAAGGTCAAAGGGTATTTCGGTAATATGATGCTAATTATTATATATATATATATATATATATATATATATATATATATATATATATATATATATATATATATATATATATATATATATATATATATATATATATATATGTTCTTATTTATAATACATAATATTGACCTGTTCACTCTGTTAATGTTTAATTATGAAACATAAAATATTGCGTTTAAAACTTTGAGTATTATATTATTAACTGATATTAAAACATAAGTTTTGTGCACTTAACTCAATATGAAATACAAGTTGAGCTTAGACATTTTTTACTTGAATTTGACCTTTATTAATATGACTTAGATGTCCAATTTGCAAATTTGGTTTGAATAAGTTTATTTTCATTTTATTTTTAATATGAAGTTAAAATTTGTTCAAAATAAAAATGGGTGAAATTCGAATTTGAAATCAGATATCGAGTCCACTCCGGTCGGGTCAGAGTCAGGTCAAATTTTATTTTTATGAGGTTCAACTTTGCTTTGTCTCTGAATCGAACATAGGCTATATAATCGGATTCGAAGTCGGATATTTTTTCTTGGACTCAAATTGAATTGAATTCATCAAATCGGGTTGGATCAGGGGCGGATTTTGGACTGAATTGCCATCTCAGTGAACCAATAGGATATTGCCACATATTATGTTTCATCCGCTCTACCGGTTAGCAAGGAGTCTAGTGTTTTAAAATTAGAAAACCCCAAAAGTTTTGATTTTTAAATATTAATAATAAAAAAAACTAAAATTAGTAAAATTAAATCACTAAAAGTTGAGATAATTTTCTCTTCAAAATATCATTTTATTTTAGGAAAAATGTCAAAAAGTACCTTATTAAATTTATTTTTTTTCAAAATGTACTTAATAAAAAAAGTTTTGTCAAAAAGTACCTAACAAAATATTTTCTTTTACAAAAAGTACCAATTAACGTTTTCCATCAGTTGACAATCAAATATAACAGTTGACTTGTCAAAATCAAAAATTCTTCTTTCTTATCTTCAATTTCTTTTCCAATTTAATTTTCTCACTATCTCCTCCCTCTACTTTTTACTCAAAATCGAAGTTAAATTGAAAAAGAAATTGAAGATGAGGAAGAAGAATTTCCGATTTTGACCAGTCTATCGTAATATTTAACGGTCAACTGAAGAATAACGTTACTTGGTACTCTTTGGAAAAGAAAAAATTTTGTTAGTAATTTTTTGGTAAAACTTTTATTATTAGGTACTTTACTATTACATTAAATGACAAAAATAACAAATTCATCTTGCTTTTTCTTCAAAAACAACTCTTATTGTAAATGATGATAACTCATTGGACAAACTAGTAAATCTATCATGTTAAAGTTAACTTCAAATTGAGTTGGTTATTTCATGTTTTTTGACCTTATTCGTAGGCTTTGTTCCAATAGCCAATGGGGGAGAGAATGATATGTCAATTGCCAATTGCAATTGTCAATTATCAATTGTCAAGCCTCTAAAACAGCAATATTTGACCAGAACACTTGATGTTGAATCCTCCCGATTATTCGATTGACCAATTGGTTGATTGCCCCTCCATTATTGATTTGGCAACTTAGTAGTGGTGTTGATTAGCCAGTATCCCACATTTCGGATATCTGGAAAGTTGGATATCTTTTTTAACGGTCTGTGTCCTGACCCAATTAATATGGGTATTTGAATTTCGAATGCCAAGATAAGTCAGATCGGAATACTAGATACTTGATTTTATTTTTTAATTTGAATAAATGATTTGATGTTTGGATGAAGGAATTGTATTTTTGAGTATTAGTATTCCTAAAGGAATACTAGATACCGTCCAAGACATGTCCGGCAAGTGTAACACAATGATATTGTGAACAATACGCGCTCAGCATTTGTGAGCCGTTTAATCATGCACATAACATTTGCTGTGGCATATGTAACCACCATTTAGGCTAAAATATTTTTGTATATAATATATATCTTGTAATTTCAATAGCATTCAAAAAGTCAAATATATTAACTTTTCCATATGATAAACATTTTTCATTTGAAACATAGCAAAAAATACTTTATTTGCAACATAGCAAAATCAAATCATGATCTTTCCCACATTGGTAAAATATGATTAGCATAATCATAGCATCAAACATATCTTTTGTATTATATTGGGGCATCACTAGCATGTATGGAAATGCATCGTAACAAAAAGGGATTAAAGTTCAATACCATTTTTCAAGGAAACCATTAAAATTTTTCGTTTCAATCATTTTAAAAGTAAATATAACTTAAAAGAGTTTTGAAATACATTCAAAACAATTAGAATATAGTTCATAAGTCTATAAAATCATTATCACAGAAGATTTCATAAAACACTATTTTGTTAAATACGTGATAGTTTTGCCGGTAATAAAATCGATAATTGATTTACAAAATAAATATTAAGTCTCCAAAAAGGCCCAAATTAATCAAGTCCCATCGAATTATAATTGGTTATGCAAATTTATAACGATTTTACGATTATTTTCGACAATTTAGGTACTTACCGTTATTTAAATGATGTCTTAAATCCATAAAATTTACAAACCATCTAAGTTAAACTTATTTTAGACTATGAGGTAGTAGTTTATTGATACAATTATAACTTTTTGATATATATCTATTTTTACTTCAATTTAATTATCAGTATTACACTTTTTAATAAATAAATAATTTTCATTAATTTTATAAATTAGTAAATAATTAATAGTTAGCTTCATAAAATAATACCAAACTTCTAGAAGTCATATAACACATTTATTACGCCATTTAAACTTATAAAAGTCATTTATGATATTTTATTACTTTGTATAGACATTTTATCGATAAATAAAATAAAATCGGTTTAAAATTATTGAGTCCGAAAAAAATAATATAAAAATTCTATGATATTCCAGAAACTATATAAGGGATTGAAAATTTTAAATAACCATTAAAAATCGCATAGGGTATTTTTAATAATTAATGTCGTTATTTTATCAATAAAAAAATAGAATTTATTTAAGTCCATATATGGTCATTAATAACCGAATAAAACTTTTTAAGGTTCTTAAACGTCAACAAAATCTTTCCAAAATTTTACCAATATTAGTTACTATCCATATTAGTATGTGATAAAAATTTCAAGCTCAAATGTCTTTATTTAGTAATTATTTTATATTTTATTATTTCACATTTACCGATAAACAATTTAATGATTACTCAAAAATCATGAAAAATTCCAAACTAACTATATTCTGGCCAAATCTTGTTGGAGACATTATAATATAATGTTATTAATTATTTTTAATGATCAAGAGTTTATCTAATACCATATTTCATAATAACAGTATTTAACACCTAAAAATCCATTAAAATATCATTTTAATGAATAAATTTCAACAAAAATATGCAAGAGATTTTCTTAACAAATAGCTACTGAAAATTAATTTTAAAATGCACTTCAAATATTTTCCAAGTCCTTATAACCATTTCCATCACAATTACTTTCAAAAAGTAGTGTTAATTATGCCTTTAAACATACAACAATTCATAAAATCAACATGCATGATGACCACAATAATAATACATGTAATAAATCATTCCATGCTCAAAATTAGCATTTTGATATCATTTTTCAAGATTTAAGAACTTCCCTTTGAGAATTTTATTTAGAAAAAAAAACAAGTTTATACAAAACTTTTCCAACTTATTCTTAAATCCTTTAAGAATCACCCCATGTGACATACCTCGATCCTTAGCTCCAAATTTACTCCTCAACCATTGTTACAACTTCTCAATAACTAAGATCTAATTTCTTTGCTACAATCATTTTTTTTAAGAATTCAAAAATAGCATTATTTCGGATCTTTCTATATAACTTGATGACTTTTGATTTTTAACTAAAGATTATTACATTTACTTACCCTTTGATATTTTGTTAATTTGGAGATTGATTAATGTTGAATAACACTTGTTGAACAAGTCCCACAACTTGAGAGTTTGTGGCTAGGAAACACAAATAAGAGATTGTAAGTTGATTGAAGAAAAAATGTTTTAAATTTTCTTCGTTTGGCCGAAATTTCTAGGCCTTCTTAGGAGATTACCGTTCTTAGTTATTATGATGAAATTTCCATTTTATATTTTCTTAGTTTATAAAAGATTTCATGTAAAACGAATTTTACATGAAGAAATTTTTAAAAAAAATTAGTGAGATAAAGGAATAACCATAACTTACTCTATTCTTGGTGGATTTCTTCAAGTTTGGTGTCTATGGAAAGCTCTTGAAATGAAGATTATTTTTATGGAATATTTGAGTTTATAAACATAAATTTTCAGAAGTTTTAGATGTGTTTTTGAAGAAGATTTGATGAGGAAAGAATGTATTTTAGTATTTGAAACTTTGTAGGATCCTAGTATATGTTCTTGGATGAATATGGGAGCAATATACTTGTGTTTATGGCTGGATGAAATGGCATATTATGGGCTATTTTTACTTCTTATTTTAGCCTTTGCATGGTTGTAATGATGCACAATTTAGATTAGAACAAAAGAGGATTTTGGGTAGAGTGTTTAACTTGAGTATGTAAGTGTATAAAGGGCTAAAAAAGGGGTTTGCGACAGCAATATGTGGCTGATTGTTGGGGCTGTTTGGAGGTGGATTTTGTCCTTCAATTGATCTATTATGGTGTAGAAAAGATTTATCTAAGATAATTTAAAGTTTGGGTAAAAATTGTTGTACATGTTACAAGTTATGTAACTTGTATTTCATGTTTGAAAATCACTTGTATATGTGTATAAAATATTTAATTATTCTTAACATGGGTAAATATAGTTTTCGACTCAGTATTATAATTTTTCCAAATTGTTGTGGGTGATTGCACAACTTTAAATTTTACCTCCAAAGTTTACGTTACTTCTTACTATGCATAACCACTTTACAAATAAACAAGTTTCTAATCATCATAGAAAAATTTCAAATTACTACCATCAATAATTAAAAAAAATTTAGACGTCAAATTCGTGATTAAATGAGATTAATTTCTTCGACTGTTTCAATTTAACCAAAAAACGAAGTGACCTCATTACTTTATATGAAGAATGGCCAAGACGTTGATGCCACAAATCAGAAGAAGAGACCCCAACGATATTCAATGCACCAATCCTGGGAAAATCATGAAAATAGTATAGTCCGTCTCAACAGTCAATTGGGTAACAGAAATCAAATTGCATTGTGAATTAGGGACATAGAATACATTTAGTAGAACAATATCGGAACTCAGTTTCACATCACCCTTCATTGTGGAGACAACCTGCTTACCATCTAGTAGCTTAATTGGACAATTGGTAATAGTATGAATATTGCTCAACAAATCAAAATTACCAATAACATGATGGGAAGCACCCGATTCAATAAGCCAACAAGATGTACTACAATTCAAACGATTACGAGAATCGGTTGTTGACCAAGCCAATCAAGAAAATGTTGCCATTGTACTTTCGGTACTCCAGACAGAATGCCATTAAAATGTCGATCATAAGCAGTTTTGTCATTTTGAGGACTTGATATCGAAGCTATGACTCGAGATACTTGTGTTTCACGCAGAAAATATATTGCCATCATAATAGAAAGGAGAAGACAAATTACCTTGAACTTGTCGAATAAAAAAAAATCGGTCAACACACCAATTATACCAAATGAATTACACTTACACTCAAAAAAATGAATTACACTTGCAAAGTAATTAAACCAATCAAGCGGCTAGGACTGATTCCCAAAACGAGAAACCAATATCAGAATACTATGAATTGCAGATAAAATAAAAAAATCCAATACCATGAATAGTAATTGCACTGAATGGGAGTCAAAAAGTAATCTCTAACAATATTAATACGTTCTTAATTATTAGAATTAAAAAGTAAAAGTGAAAGTGAAAGTGAAAGTTTGAAAGAAACGTTCTTTTGAAAACTCTTACAACTATTTGTTTCTATTTTAAGCGAGTCATCGGGTACCTGCAACAATTTAGTGTCGGCCCATGACCCAACCCAGTTAAAACGGGTTGAGACCCGACCCAAAGGTCACAATTTTTTTAAGAATTTGACCCGCCATTTATGTTGCGAGTCGGGTCGGACGAGTCTGATCGAAGGAGTCTGGTCGAATCTTTTTCAACAGCCTTACTTACTAGTAATATCTAACTATCTAGCAAAGTATTCCATTTGTTTCTCTCATTTACATTAATTTTTATTTTACATTGTTCCTATGATTTAACATTAATTTTTTTTTACAATGGTCTTCTCTTCTTTTATTCTCACTAGTTGTGGGGCCGCGTGCTACGCATGCGATCCCTCTAATTACAATATGGAATTTAATAATATTATTTTAAACATTTCTATTTAATAATAATACGAAGGAAAATATTAGAATGACAATATGTTACAAAAGTGTGAATAATGTAACGATTGAAGATGTATAGGTAGTAGTAGTCAACAATATAAAAAATATGAAAACGTATTGAAGGCTTCTTATGTTTGACCATAAAGTATAATTAGTTTGTTCAAGAAACTAACCAATTTAAATATAAATGTAAATACTAATACGTCTCATTCTTAAGTTTCCCAAAATAAAAAAAAAAGTCCATACCAGTTTTGAAAATAGGTCGTTTGGATTATCATAATCAACACTTTGCTAATACCTCTCATTCGTTTTAAAAATTAATTTTTATTTAAAGAATTAACCTTCAATAGTTTATACAATTAAATTGAAATTTCAAAATTTAAGGGTTCAGTTGAAATTTATTTTATAATATTGATAAGGAAATGTTATTTAGAAGTGTCAAAAAAAAATATCTATTAGTAGTGTTGATCAAACTAAACTCAATTTGACCTGATTGAAATCTATAAAATTTGGATTATTCACTTAAAATAAATAAATGTTGTATTATCGAAATACCATACTTAACCGTGCTTTCAGCTTGAGTTGGTAAATTTTAGGCCCTCTTTATGAACGTGGCTAATGGTACATTTTGTTATGTGTTGAAAGTTATCCTCATTCTAATGTGTAGGGAAATTGTTTAGTAGTCCATTACTTTTTCCTTATTTTCCCACACAAATAAGTGTGGGAAATGAGCTATTATTATTTTTCTTTATTTTTATTATAAAATACCTTAGTATAATCAAAGAGATACTAAAAACAAATACGTAGAAAAACAATTTATATTATAAAAAAATCACTCAATACAAACCCTTATAGATTGATTCTAAAATATCACCATTCGAAAAGTGGCAAAGAGCTACTCTAAAACAAATTAGTAAAAAAAAAAAATCTAAATAAAATTAATTGGCTTAAAATCAAGAACAAACTAAATAGTGACAACTATATCAAACTAGTACAGGATCCGTGCAATGCATGGATTTCTTAGCTTAAACATCTATCAAAAATAATATTTTAAAAATAACGGGGCAAATATGAATTAATATAATTAAGTTTATTTTTTTTTATTTAAAGTGTAATGATCAATATGTGACTAAAATTATAAGAGAATAGAATATCAAAAGTTATTCAAGTTATCTTTTACATGAAAATTTAGTAATATAATAATAAAAATAAACATTAAATGTGTGAAATGTAGCTAAATTATAACTAACATTTAGCGGGATTGAAACACCTCTTTGTAGACGACATTTTCTTTGCGATGACATACTTCACCATCCTTATCACATATGGGAATTTTAAGACCTTTTCTTCTAGTCACTCTAGACACTGCGACATAAAATTGTCCATGACTAAAAATCGGGTAAGGTAAGAACAAACCAACATGGGATAGTTACTGCCCTTGACTCTTATTAATCGTAATCGCAAAGCACAAAGACACAGGAAATTTTCTTCTTTGTAGAGCAACTGGGATTTTAGAATTATACGTCGCAGTGAGTGTAATCCTTGGAATGAATACCTTATAACCAATGTTTGATCCGGATATAACAGCTGCTTGTAAAATTCGGTCACCAAGATGATCAACTAATACACTTGTACCATTGCATAAGTCTGTTGACTGATCTATATTTCTGAACATCATAATTGGAACACCAACTTTTAACAGTAAATAATGGTTTGGAACTCCAAATGCACATATTGAGTTGAGAAATTCAATTGAAAATGCATTGTCATTGCCACCATAATTACTGTCAGATTTATCAATTGAATACGAACTCAAGTACGTCATCTCCTCTCCTGGAAAAAGTGATAATACATGTTCATTGACCTTATCAACAATCTCGTTTGTTGGTGCTAGTATTGCCCTCTCTTTAAAGTACAAACTATCAGAGAAACCTCACGAATTTCAGGATACATGCAATAAAAAATTGTAGCTATTGGATCAGATGCTTCTTTAATTAATAAATCTTCAGGTATATCGATATATAGTAGCCTCTCAATCTTCAGGTCCCCTAATCTTTCCATCACCAACTTTGAGAACCCAATCTGCAAACTCTCTAAGCTCCTCAACATTGGGTAATCCCGATCGTAATCTCATGTTCTTTGTAAATCGTAACACCCTGCAAGCATTCCAAATCTTTGAAAAGTAGAGTATTGCAAATACAATGTCTTGTCTTGTACCCTTTGGGATTACTTAAAAACTTGCCTAAAATCACCACCAAAGACAACAACGTTGCCGCCAAATCTTAATTTAGATGGTTTACCATTTTGATAATGAATTACATTGCGTAAACTTCTATTTAAAGCTTCAAAGCAATGTATGTAAGTCATTGGAGCCTCATCCCAAATGATAAGCTTGGCTTTTTTAATGAGTTCTACTTAAGGACTATTAGGTTCTATGCCTATGCACATTTAATCTTCAGCGACCTTAAGAGGTATTCCAAATCTTAAATGTGTAGTCCTACCCTTAGGAAGTAATAAAGATGCTATGCCACTTCATGCAACAGGTAGAATAATTATAGCTTTTGATCTTAGACTTGCACATGATATATTCCACATAAATGTTTTCCCGGTCCCTCCCTATCCATATAGAAAAAATACACCTTCTTGTCCTCTTTCGATGGTTGTAGTAATTTTATTGTATATTAGGGCTTGCTCTTCAGTCATCAATGGAAGTAACGCATGTAGCTCAGCTTTAAAGATTCCTTCTCATGATTAAGCTCCTCTATAATTAGCTTATTACTTCCATCTTTGATGATAACATCATCTGGGCACATCTCATGACATATATTCATCAAAGAACTTTCATTGTTTCCAAGCATCTCCTCAATATCTCTTAAGGCATAATTCCTTAATTGATGATTTGTAAGGTTCAAATCTAGTACATATTCAGTTAAATTTTTTAAATTATATAGAATATAATGATAATATGATCAAATGGTAAGAAATAAATAATTGTAATTACTCGTATAGTAAAATTACCTAGCAATTTGTAATAAGGCTTTTTGTTTGTTTAGAACATCTTCGGACAATAATCTCCATATGTTATCCCACATGTATTCTGGTCTAGAAATACTACTAGACAACAACAACATTGCAAAGAACGTTCTTAAACAAAATGTCAATCCCCAAAAGCATTATTCAGTTATTCCATCAATGTATTCCTTATCATAATCGAGAAGGCCCATTGACAATTCTAATGTCCACAAATATGTATTACCCCATTGACAGTTCTAATGTCCTCAAATGATGTCGGCCCCTTCACAAATTTGAGCAATGTTCTCAGGTAGTATCGTTTACCACAACTCGGTGCAACAAGATATAGTCTGCCTAATGAGAATCCTCTTTTTCTTGGAGTCCACACTTGTTTTTTTCTGCCACACGTAACTTCTAGGGAATTCACTGTATTGAAGATTTTTAGCATCTCCATATCGTTTGTTGCACTCCATCACTAGTGGAAAAAAATGTATTTGCTGCTCATTATTTGCTGCGGTTTTTGTGTATTAGCAGCAAAAAATAGGAAAACGTATTAAAAAAAAAATTACTCTAATTGCTGCGGTTAACCCTATGACCGCAGCAAATACCCTAGCATCATGCATTAATTGCTGCGGTTTTGCCACAACCGCAGCAAATAACCCTTCAAAATTAGCTTAATTGCTCTGGTTCTTCCACAACCGCAGCAAATAACCCTTCAAAATTAGATTATTTGCTCCGGTTTTGTTGTGAACCGCAGCAAATGACCGTTGGACAAAAACCCGCCAGTTTCTTTTTATTTCGCATATCTTCTCAAATACGTTATACAGTACAGTTGTTCATTGAAAAAACGCTTCATCTTCATTTGCTTTTCGTTCCTCTATTCTACATCTTCACAAACGTATAAGATTAATTTGCTTCATCTTGTGTTCATCTTCATTCACAAACGCTGTTTTATTCATTTGCTGTTATTCATCTTCATTTGTGTTCGTTGCTGTTCATCTTCACAAACTTGTCGCTGTTCATCTTCACAAACTTGTTGCTATTCATCTTCACAAACTTGTTGCTGCTCTTGTTGCTTCTGTTCATCTACTGTACATCATCAAACTTGTGTTTTGATGGTAAATCCTTGCTTCTGTTCTTGTTCATCATCAAACTTCGAATTTTCATAAACCTACTTGTTGCTTCTATTTTGTTGCTGTTCTTCTTGCTTATGTTCATCTACTGTACGTGTGATAAATATCTAAAAAAAACCTAAATTAATTACCTTATTTTTATTTTGAACCAACTTCGAATTTTGTTGCTGTTCTTGTTGTTGTTCATGGAATATAATTATGTTTCTGTTCATCTTCTTGTTGTTGTTGTTCTTGTAAAAAATCTTGTTACGTTGTTGTTCTTGTTGCTTATTCTTGTTGTAAAAAATCGAATATAATCTTGTTGTTCTTATTGTTGTAAATCCTTGCTTCTGTTCTTGTTCTTGTTGTTGTCTAAATGCTTAAATTTGCTTCTGTTCTTGTTGTTGTCATATTTGTTTTTCACAATTTATCTGATTTAATTATTTCGATTTTAAATATTTTTAGTTGTGTATATTTTAAAAATTATTAAAAATTAATATTAATAAAATTTAAATTTTAACGAATTAAATAAAATTTTACTTTACTATGTTTCAACTTATAGATTTTACATAAATGAAATAATTGTTTTGAATTGAAGTGAGTATCTATTTAATGATTGTATTTATTTGCTTAAGGGTTAGGGAAATAGGTGAAATTTTAATATGAAAATATTAATATTGCATTTCTTATTTTTCATGTTATTTCTAATATATATAGTTAATACAAAATAATAATACTCCTAGTTGATAAATAATACTAGTATATTATTATTTGTGGAGTAAATAATTTTTTGTTTAGAAAGTATTTTTAATTTTTAAGTTTCTTGTTCGTTTAATATTGTATAATTCGTTTATGTTGTTGTTGGAGTTCATTGATAAGCCACTAGACCGGATTTATGCTTGTTTGTAATCTACGTCTAGTTTGTAGCTAGTATCATAAATTTTCAAATAAGATCACTATTAGGTTATATAATTTGATGTATATTAAAGTCAATTATAACTTTAAATTTTATTTTTTTTAAAATTTTTAGAAAGATTATTATAATCAAAGAGCTTAAGTACGTTCAAATAATTTGTAGCAATTCTAAAGTGACCAATTATAGTTATAAAGTAATCACCTACAAGTCATCATTAACAATCTTAAAAAACATTATTAATTATTAATTTTTATTGTTTTTATATGAATATTATTAATTATTGTTTTGTTTTGAATCAATTAATCACACTAATTAGGATGACAAACGATCGTTCTTGGATGTATGGAAGCATTGAATCGTCAGAATTTATTAATGGCGTATTAGAATTATGTAGTATTGCGATTGAACATCAAGTTAGAACGGGGGGAGTTGGTTTTTATTGCCCATGTGTCAGTTGTGGCAATGTATCAAAGGTAGATAGTGTTGATATCCTTAGGGAGCACATACTTCGACGTGGGTTTAGGCCTCAATATCATGTTTGGGTTTGGCATGGTGAGGAGGGAGTTTACAAAGAGAAAAGTGTTGTTGAGGACGTCAATAATGTGGTCGATGTCAATGAGGATGTAGTAGATCATGTTGATGGGTATGAGACAGATGAAGAGAATGTCGATGAGGATGTGGATCGTGTTGATGAGATGATGGAGGGAGTCGAGGATGAGTTAGGAAAACGTCCTCGTGTTTTTGACTTGTTGACAGAGGCTTCTCAAAAGCCTTTGTACCCTGGATGTACAAAGTTCACCAAACTAACAGCAGTGTTGACAATTTTCAACATTAAGTCAAAGTTCAATTGGAGTGACGCTAGTTTCACAATGTTATTAGAAGCGTTAGGTGAGATGCGTCCGCATTGCATATGGTCTTAGGGAAAGACCACAGTGGGCGGGTAGTCGGAAAAGAAGGCGTCCGCGTGGGGTTACAGAAGGCATTCGGCAAAGAGTGTGTTGCTACTCAATCCCGAACGGCACTGCGGGAAGAAGCAGCAACCCTCCTAGCGGAGATTACGAAGGACGTTCTCGCCAAGCTGGCCGCCGTGTTGCAGAAGATGGGAGCACCCATTGTGGACTTGGCAAACCTGATTGTCGAGGATCAGGAAAGTCAACATGGGGATTCTAACGCTTTGGTCGAGCCAACACCCGAGCCCGTTACCCCCGTAGCACCCCAGCTCATTATTAATACCCCTGAAGGAGAAAACACCACACCGGAGAACATAAACTTTGTTTCTCAAAATCCGGAGCCAACTCCGGAGCCAGTGCTACAGGTACATAGTTTTTAAATATATAAGCACTTATTAATTTAAATTGCAACGCGTAATTAATATTTTATTATGATGCTTATTATACTAAACGACACACTTTTCAGGAGGCGACTCCTTGTTCTCTTTTGCTGCCTCAGTTAGGTGTTGCTAGTGATGGCGACTTAACTGAGGTTGCATATGGTGTGGCCCAGGCAAATAAAGAGGGCCAAACAGTGCATTTAGTGCCTGTTACAAGTGGCCACATCAGTGTGGCCGTGGAGACTATTGTAAAGGGGTTTGAAGATTTCTCACTCCCAATTCCAATCCCGGCATGGAGCCTTGAGAAACTATCAGACGCCCTAGGTAGTTCGTCACATGGCCATATGCTTGGGTCCGATTCACTAACATGGTAAGAATCATTTGTACCTTATTTATTTTTATTTTTTTAATTGCATGCTCACACTAATTTAATTGTATAAATTGAAATAGCAAAAGAGTCCAAAGAGATCTTGGAGAGAGGTCGGTTCCTCAGCAAAGGTGTCGACTGGGTCAAAGTCGATGCCAAGCACTCCAATTTTGACTGATGAGGAGTTAAAAGATCTCTCTCAAGATTGCAAATGGCTGCATTATTGTGCATCTCGCATAAGTGAGGAGGACCCAATCATTTTGCCCTTGCTGAAGGAGCAATACTGCTTTATAGAGAGCCCGTTTGTAATTATTGGTCCTAGTGACATCGGGCAATTTTTGAGAGGAGAGATGCTGAACGTAGCTCTTTTCCATGTCTACATGAGGTGATGTTCATTATCTTACAAGTTAGGCATCGTTGTTCGTTAAATTTTTTTAATGACCGAATTACTAACAAAATTCTCTTATTTGTGAGTTTAGTACGGCTTACGAGGAGCTAAATTCTTGCGAACCTCCAATAAAAATTGGATGGTTTTGTCCGGAGTCGATTTCGGGTAGTAAATGTAGAAATGATCCAGATCAGGTCAGAGCATACATTGAGACTGCTTTGACTAACTCCCTTGCATCTAAACACACATTCATTCTGGCTCCATATTGGGAAGAGTAAGTTTTATTATTGAAATTGAACTTATCTTTTGATTTTTAAAGTCACCTAATCTCTAATTTGTTGATTTTAAATTTGTGTTTGTAGTTTGCATTGGATACTTTTGATCATTTTTCCTTTAACGAACACTATGCACGTCTTCGACTCATTACAAAAACCTCAAAGCCCACCTCACAACACAAGATTCAAATCGTTGTTGAATATGTACGTAATATTAATTATTTTACCAATTTGATTTAAAAAAGTGTTGTATATATATATAAATAGTATTACTTTTCCCATGCGTTTCAGCGCAATGAAAAGAGTGCGTGGACAAATGGGATCTACATCTAGAGCCACATTTCCAAAATGGATAGCAAGAAAGATACACAAATTCGATTTTAAGGGTTTTTTAGCGTTTTTGTCAATTTCGCGCGTAACGTAGGTCAAACATGGTTTGTTATGCACGAAACATGGCACACAACACTATTTGGCATATATTATTCTGTTGAAATGGTTAGAATTGAATATAATAGTCATATGCTAGAAATTAGAAGTTAAGTTGCAATTTTGAGTGTTTTTAAGCGTTTTTGTCAATTTTGCGCGTAAAGTAGGTCAAACATGGTTTGTTATGCACAAAACTTGGCACACAACACTATTTGGCATATATTATTGTGTTGAAATGGTTAGAATTGAAAATAATAGTCATATGCTTGAAATTAGAAGTTAAGTTGCGATTTTAAGGGTTTTTAAACGTTTTTGTCAATTTCGCGCATAAAGTACTCAAACTTGGTTTTGATGCGAAACCGGGGCTAATTAAGGCCTTGGTTATGCAAGGATTAATGTTGTGCGTAAGCTTTGATTAATGACACAGTCAAAAACTACAAATGATCATGAAAAGAACACGAAACAACCACAAACACTTAAACAAAATTCTGATCTAGCAAACTGTCGAGCAGCCCTCCTTCAGCTCAGCTTCTAGGAGTCCACGGGGATTGTTAGAATGGTTTTAGGACCTTGATAGCTAGATCCAAGTACCAAGATTCAATTTCCACTTTAGCCTAGGTCCTAGATGCATAGGTTTGGTCTCCACATGTCGTGCAAGGTGGTCTGGTCACTAGTTTGCTGCTGTGTCAATTTCGCGCGTAAAGTAGGTCAAACATGGTTTGTTATGCACGAAACTTAGCACACAACACTATTTGGCATATATTATTGTGTTGAAATGGTTAGAATTGAAAATAATAGTCATATGCTAGAAATTAGAAGTTAAGTTGCGATTTTTAGGATTTTTAAGCGTTTTTGTCAATTTCGCGCGTAAAGTAGGTCAAACATGGTTTGTTATCCACGAAACTTGGCACACAACACTATTTTGCATATATTATTGTGTTGAAATGGTTAGAATTGAAAATAATAGTCATATGCTAGAAATTAGGTGTTAAGTTGCGATTTTAAGGGTTTTTAAGCGTTTTTGACAATTTTGCGCGTAAAGTAGCTCAAACTTTGTTTGTTTTGCACGAAACTTGGCACACAACACTATTTGGTATATATTATTGTGTAGAAGTTGTTACAATTTAAAATCATAGTCATATTCTAGAATTTACGTGTTAAGTTGCGATTTTATGCGTTTTTAACCGTTTTTGACACTAATATCTATTTTCTCTTAGTGCTTTCAACCACCTTCTTTTTCCGTTGACTGCGGCTATTTTAAGTGTTTTTAAGCGTTTTTTTCAATTTTGCGCTTAAAATAGGTCAAACATGGTTTGTTATGTACGAAACTTGGCACACAACACTATTTGGCATATATTATTGTGTTGAAATGGTTAGAATTGAAAATAATAGTCATATGCTAGAAATTAGAAGTTAAGTTGCGATTTTAAAGGTTTTTAAACGTTTTTGTCAATTTCGCGCGTAAAGTACTCAAACTTGGTTTTGATGCAAAACCGGGGCTGATTAAGGCCTTGGTTATGCAAGGATTAATGTTGTGCGTAAGCTTTGATTAATGACATAGTCAAACACTACAAATGATCATGAAAAGAACACGAAACAACCACAAACACTTAAACAAAATTCTGATCTAGCAAACTGTCGAGCAGCCCTCCTTCAGCTCAGCTTCTAGGAGTCCACGGGGATTGTTAGAATGGTTTTAGGACCTTGATAGCTAGATCCAAATACCAAGATTCCATTTCCACTTTAGCCTAGGTCCTGGATGCATAGGTTTGGTCTCCACGTGTCGTGCAAGGTGGTCTGGTCACTAGTTTGCTGTTGTGTCAATTTCGCGCGTAAAGTCGGTCAAACATGGTTTGTTATGCACGAAACATGGCACACAACACTATTTGGCATATATTATTGTGTTGAAATGGTTATAATTGAAAATAATAGTCATATGCTAGAAATTAGAAGTTAAGTTGCGATTTTAAGGGTTTTTAAACGTTTTTGTCAATTTCGCGCATAAAGTACTCAAACTTGTTTTTGATGCGAAACCGGGGCTGATTAAGGCCTTGGTTATGCAAGGATTAATGTTGTGCGTAAGCTTTGATTAATGACACAATCAAAAACTACAAATGATCATGAAAAGAACACGAAACAACCACAAACACTTAAACAAAATTCTGATCTAGCAAACTGTCGAGCAGCCCTGCTTCAGCTCAGCTTCTAGGAGTCCACGGGGATTGTTAGAATGGTTTTGGGACCATGATAGCTAGATCCAAGTACCAAGATTCAATTTCCACTTTAGCCTAGGTCCTAGATGCATAGGTTTGGTCTCCACATGTCGTGCAAGGTGGTCTGGTCACTAGTTTGCTGCTGTGTCAATTTCGCGCGTAAAGTAGGTCAAACATGGTTTGTTATGCACGAAACTTAGCACACAACACTATTTGGCATATATTATTGTGTTGAAATGGTTAGAATTGAAAATAATAGTCATATGCTAGAAATTAGAAGTTAAGTTGCGATTTTTAGGATTTTTAAGCGTTTTTGTCAATTTCGCGCGTAAAGTAGGTCAAACATGGTTTGTTATCCACGAAACTTGGCACACAACACTATTTTGCATATATTATTGTGTTGAAATGGTTAGAATTGAAAATAATAGTCATATGCTAGAAATTAGGTGTTAAGTTGCGATTTTAAGGGTTTTTAAGCGTTTTTGTCAATTTTGCGCGTAAAGTAGCTCAAACTTTGTTTGTTTTGCACGAAACTTGGCACACAACACTATTTGGTATATATTATTGTGTAGAAGTTTTTACAATTTAAAATTATAGTCATATTCTAGAATTTACGTGTTAAGTTGCGATTTTATGCGTTTTTAACCGTTTTTGACACTAACATCTATTTTCTCTTAGTGCTTTCAACCACCTTCTTTTTCCGTTGACTGCGGCTATTTTAAGTGTTTTTAAGCGTTTTTGTCAATTTTGCGCTTAAAATAGGTCAAACATGGTTTGTTATGCACGAAACTTGGCACACAACACTATTTGGCATATATTATTGTGTTGAAATGGTTAGAATTGAAAATAATAGTCATATGCTAGAAATTAGAAGTTAAGTTGCGATTTTAAAGGTTTTTAAACGTTTTTGTCAATTTCGCGCGTAAAGTACTCAAACTTGGTTTTGATGCGAAACCGGGGCTGATTAAGGCCTTGGTGATGCAAGGATTAATGTTGTGCGTAAGCTTTGATTAATGACATAGTCAAAAACTACAAATGATCATGAAAAGAACACGAAACAACCACAAACACTTAAACAAAATTCTGATCTAGCAAACTGTCGAGCAGCCCTCCTTAAGCCCAGCTTCTAGGAGTCCACGGGGATTGTTAGAATAGTTTTAGGACCTTGATAGCTAGATCCAAATACCAAGATTCCATTTCCACTTTAGCCTAGGTCCTGGATGCATAGGTTTGGTCTCCACGTGGCGTGCAAGGTGGTCTGGTCACTAGTTTGCTGTTGTGTCAATTTCGCGCGTAAAGTCGGTCAAACATGGTTTGTTATGCACGAAACATGGCACACAACACTATTTGGCATATATTATTGTGTTGAAATGGTTATAATTGAAAATAATAGTCATATGCTAGAAATTAGAAGTTAAGTTGCGATTACAAAGGTTTTTAAACGTTTTTTTGAATTTCGCGCGTAAAGTACTCAAACTTGGTTTTGATGCGAAACCGGGGCTGATTAAGGCCTTGGTGATGCAAGGATTAATGTTGTGCGTAAGCTTTGATTAATGATATAGTCAAAAACTACAAATGATCATGAAAAGAACACGAAACAACCACAAACACTTAAACAAAATTCTGATCTAGCAAACTGTCGAGCAGCCCTCCTTAAGCCCAGCTTCTAGGAGTCCACGGGGATTGTTAGAATAGTTTTAGGACCTTGATAGCTAGATCCAAATACCAAGATTCCATTTCCACTTTAGCCTAGGTCTTGGATGCATAGGTTTGGCCTCCACGTGTCGTGCAAGGTGGTCTGGTCACTAGTTTGCTGCTGTGTCAATTTCGCGCGTAAAGTCGGTCAAACATGGTTTGTTATGCACGAAACTTGGCACACAACACTATTTGGTATATATTATTGTGTTGAAATGGTTAGAATTGAAAATAATAGTCATATGCTTGAAATTAGAAGTTAAGTTGCGATTTTAAGGGTTTTTAAGCGTTTTTGTCAATTTTGCGCGTAAAGTAGCTCAAACTTTGTTTGTTTTGCACGAAACTTGGCACACAACACTATTTGGTATATATTATTGTGTAGAAGTTTTTACAATTTAAAATTATAGTCATATTCTAGAATTTACGTGTTAAGTTGCGATTTTATGCGTTTTTAACCGTTTTCGACACTAATATCTATTTTCTCTTAGTGCTTTCAACCACCTTCTTTTTCCGTTGACTGCGGCTATTTTAAGTGTTTTTAAGCGTTTTTTTCAATTTTGCGCTTAAAATAGGTCAAACATGGTTTGTTATGTACGAAACTTGGCACACAACACTATTTGGCATATATTATTGTGTTGAAATGGTTAGAATTGAAAATAATAGTCATATGCTAGAAATTAGAAGTTAAGTTGCGATTTTAAAGGTTTTTAAACGTTTTTGTCAATTTCGCGCGTAAAGTACTCAAACTTGGTTTTGATGCGAAACCGGGGCTGATTAAGGCCTTGGTGATGCAAGGATTAATGTTGTGCGTAAGCTTTGATTAATGACATAGTCAAAAACTACAAATGATCATGAAAAGAACACGAAACAACCACAAACACTTAAACAAAATTCTGATCTAGCAAACTGTCGAGCAGCCCTCCTTCAGCTCAGCTTCTAGGAGTCCACGGGGATTGTTAGAATGGTTTTAGGACCATGATAGCTAGATCCAAGTACCAAGATTCAATTTCCACTTTAGCCTAGGTCCTAGATGCATAGGTTTGGTCTCCACATGTCGTGCAAGGTGGTCTGGTCACTAGTTTGCTGCTGTGTCAATTTCGCGCGTAAAGTAGGTCAAACATGGTTTGTTATGCACGAAACTTAGCACACAACACTATTTGGCATATATTATTGTGTTGAAATGGTTAGAATTGAAAATAATAGTCATATGCTAGAAATTAGAAGTTAAGTTGCGATTTTTAGGATTTTTAAGCTTTTTTGTCAATTTCGCGCGTAAAGTAGGTCAAACATGGTTTGTTATCCACGAAATTTGGCACACAACACTATTTTGCATATATTATTGTGTTGAAATGGTTAGAATTGAAAATAATAGTCATATGCTAGAAATTAGGTGTTAAGTTGCGATTTTAAGGGTTTTTAAGCGTTTTTGTCAATTTTGCGCGTAAAGTAGCTCAAACTTTGTTTGTTTTGCAGGAAACTTGGCACACAACACTATTTGGTATATATTATTGTGTAGAAGTTGTTACAATTTAAAATCATAGTCATATTCTAGAATTTACGTGTTAAGTTGCGATTTTATGCGTTTTTAACCGTTTTCTACACTAACATCTATTTTCTCTTAGTGCTTTCAACCACCTTCTTTTTCCGTTGACTGCGGCTATTTTAAGTGTTTTTAAGCGTTTTTGTCAATTTTGCGCTTAAAATAGGTCAAACATGGTTTGTTGTGCACGAAACTTGGCACACAACACTATTTGGCATATATTATTGTGTTGAAATGGTTAGAATTGAAAATAATAGTCATATGCTAGAAATTAGAAGTTAAGTTGCGATTTTAAAGGTTTTTAAACGTTTTTGTCGATTTCGCGCGTAAAGTACTCAAACTTGGTTTTGATGCGAAACCGGGGCTGATTAAGGCCTTGGTGATGCAAGGATTAATGTTGTGCGTAAGCTTTGATTAATGACATAGTCAAAAACTACAAATGATCATGAAAAGAACACGAAACAACCACAAACACTTAAACAAAATTCTGATCTAGCAAACTGTCGAGCAGCCCTCCTTAAGCCTAGCTTCTAGGAGTCCACGGGGATTGTTAGAATAGTTTTAGGACCTTGATAGCTAGATCAAACTACCAAGATTCCATTTCCACTTTAGCCTAGGTCCTGGATGCATAGGTTTGGCCTCCACGTGTCGTGCAAGGTGGTCTGGTCACTAGTTTGCTGCTGTGTCAATTTCGCGCGTAAAGTCGGTCAAACATGGTTTGTTATGCACGAAACTTGGCACACAACACTATTTGGTATATATTATTGTGTTGAAATGGTTAGAATTGAAAATAATAGTCATATGCTTGAAATTAGAAGTTAAGTTGCGATTTTTAGGATTTTTAAGCGTTTTTGTCAATTTCGCGCGTAAAGTAGGTCAAACATGGTTTGTTATCCACGAAACTTGGCACACAACACTATTTTGCATATATTATTGTGTTGAAATGGTTAGAATTGAAAATAATAGTCATATGCTAGAAATTAGGTGTTAAGTTGCGATTTTAAGGGTTTTTAAGCGTTTTTGACAATTTTGCGCGTAAAGTAGCTCAAACTTTGTTTGTTTTGCACGAAACTTGGCACACAACACTATTTGGTATATATTATTGTGTAGAAGTTGTTACAATTTAAAATCATAGTCATATTCTAGAATTTACGTGTTAAGTTGCGATTTTATGCGTTTTTAACCGTTTTTGACACTAACATCTATTTTCTCTTAGTGCTTTCAACCACCTTCTTTTTCCGTTGACTGCGGCTATTTTAAGTGTTTTTAAGCGTTTTTGTCAATTTTTTGCGTAAAGTCGGTCAAACATCGTTTGTTATGCACGAAACATGGCACACAACACTATTTGGCATATATTATTGTGTTGAAATGGTTAGAATTGAAAATAATAGTCATATGCTAGAAATTAGAAGTTAAGTTGCGATTTTAAGGGTTTTTAAACGTTTTTGTCAATTTCGCGCATAAAGTACTCAAACTTGGTTTTGATGCGAAACCGGGGCTGATTAAGGCCTTGGTTATGCAAGGATTAATGTTGTGCGTAAGCTTTGATTAATGACACAGTCAAAAACTACAAATGATCATGAAAAGAACACGAAACAACCACAAACACTTAAACAAAATTCTGATCTAGCAAACTGTCGAGCAGCCCTCCTTCAGCTCAGCTTCTAGGAGTCCACGGGGATTGTTAGAATGGTATTAGGACCATGATAGCTAGATCCAAGTACCAAGATTCAATTTCCACTTTAGCCTAGGTCCTAGATGCATAGGTTTGGTCTCCACATGTCGTGCAAGGTGGTCTGGTCACTAGTTTGCTGCTGTGTCAATTTCGCGCGTAAAGTAGGTCAAACATGGTTTGTTATGCACGAAACTTAGCACACAACACTATTTGGCATATATTATTGTGTTGAAATGGTTAGAATTGAAAATAATAGTCATATGCTAGAAATTAGGTGTTAAGTTGCGATTTTAAGGGTTTTTAAGCGTTTTTGTCAATTTTGCGCGTAAAGTAGCTCAAACTTTGTTTGTTTTGCACGAAACTTGGCACACAACACTATTTGGTATATATTATTGTGTAGAAGTTGTTACAATTTAAAATCATAGTCATATTCTAGAATTTACGTGTTAAGTTGCGATTTTATGCGTTTTTAACCGTTTTTGACACTAACATCTATTTTCTCTTAGTGCTTTCAACCACCTTCTTTTTCCGTTGACTGCGGCTATTTTAAGTGTTTTTAAGCGTTTTTGTCAATTTTGCGCTTAAAATAGGTCAAACATGGTTTGTTATGCACGAAACTTGGCACACAACACTATTTGGCATATATTATTGTGTTGAAATGGTTAGAATTGAAAATAATAGTCATATGCTAGAAATTAGAAGTTAAGTTGCGATTTTAAAGGTTTTTAAACGTTTTTGTCGATTTCGCGCGTAAAGTACTCAAACTTGGTTTTGATGCGAAACCGGGGCTGATTAAGGCCTTGGTGATGCAAGGATTAATGTTGTGCGTAAGCTTTGATTAATGACATAGTCAAAAACTACAAATGATCATGAAAAGAACACGAAACAACCACAAACACTTAAACAAAATTCTGATCTAGCAAATTGTCGAGCAGCCCTCCTTTAGCCCAGCTTCTAGGAGTCCACGGGGATTGTTAGAATAGTTTTAGGACCTTGATAGCTAGATCCAAATACCAAGATTCCATTTCCACTTTAGCCTAGGTCCTGGATGCATAGGTTTGGCCTCCACGTGTCGTGCAAGGTGGTCTGGTCACTAGTTTGCTGCTGTGTCAATTTCGCGCGTAAAGTCGGTCAAACATGGTTTGTTATGCACGAAACTTGCCACACAACACTATTTGGTATATATTATTGTGTTGAAATGGTTAGAATTAAAAATAATAGTCATATGCTTGAAATTAGAAGTTAAGTTGCGATTTTAAGGGTTTTTAAACGTTTTTGTCAATTTCGCGCATAAAGTACTCAAACTTGGTTTTGATGCGAAACCGGGGCTGATTAAGGCCTTGGTTATGCAAGGATTAATGTTGTGCGTAAGCTTTGACTAATGACACAGTCAAAAACTACAAATGATCATGAAAAGAACACGAAACAACCACAAACACTTAAACAAAATTCTGATCTAGCAAACTGTCGAGCAGCCCTCCTTCAGCTCAGCTTCTAGGAGTCCACGGGGATTGTTAGAATGGTTTTAGGACCTTGATAGCTAGATCCAAGTACCAAGATTCCATTTCCAATTTAGCCTAGGTCCTAGATGCATAGGTTTGGTCTCCACATGTCGTGCAAGGTGGTCTGGTCACTAGTTTGCTGCTGTGTCAATTTCGCGCGTAAAGTAGGTCAAACATGGTTTGTTATGCACGAAACTTAGCACACAACACTATTTGGCATATATTATTGTGTTGAAATGGTTAGAATTGAAAATAATAGTCATATGCTAGAAATTAGAAGTTAAGTTGCGATTTTTAGGATTTTTAAGCGTTTTTGTCAATTTCGCGCGTAAAGTAGGTCAAACATGGTTTGTTATCCACGAAACTTGGCACACAACACTATTTTGCATATATTATTGTGTTGAAATGGTTAGAATTGAAAATAATAGTCATATGCTAGAAATTAGGTGTTAAGTTGCGATTTTAAGGGTTTTTAAGCGTTTTTGACAATTTTGCGCGTAAAGTAGCTCAAACTTTGTTTGTTTTGCACGAAACTTGGCACACAACACTATTTGGTATATATTATTGTGTAGAAGTTGTTACAATTTAAAATCATAGTCATATTCTAGAATTTACGTGTTAAGTTGCGATTTTATGCGTTTTTAACCGTTTTTGACACTAATATCTATTTTCTCTTAGTGCTTTCAACCACCTTCTTTTTCCGTTGACTGCGGCTATTTTAAGTGTTTTTAAGCGTTTTTTTCAATTTTGCGCTTAAAATAGGTCAAACATGGTTTGTTATGTACGAAACTTGGCACACAACACTATTTGGCATATATTATTGTGTTGAAATGGTTAGAATTTAAAATAATAGTCATATGCTAGAAATTAGAAGTTAAGTTGCGATTTTAAAGGTTTTTAAACGTTTTTGTCAATTTCGCGCGTAAAGTACTCAAACTTGGTTTTGATGCAAAACCGGGGCTGATTAAGGCCTTGGTTATGCAAGGATTAATGTTGTGCGTAAGCTTTGATTAATGACATAGTCAAAAACTACAAATGATCATGAAAAGAACACGAAACAACCTCAAACACTTAAACAAAATTCTGATCTAGCAAACTGTCGAGCAACCCTCCTTCAGCTCAGCTTCTAGGAGTCCACGGGGATTGTTAGAATGGTTTTAGGACCTTGATAGCTAGATCCAAATACCAAGATTCCATTTCCACTTTAGCCTAGGTCCTGGATGCATAGGTTTGGTCTCCACGTGTCGTGCAAGGTGGTCTGGTCACTAGTTTGCTGTTGTGTCAATTTCGCGCGTAAAGTCGGTCAAACATGGTTTGTTATGCACGAAACATGGAACACAACACTATTTGGCAAATATTTTTGTGTTGAAATGGTTATAATTGAAAATAATAGTCATATGCTAGAAATTAGAAGTTAAGTTGCGATTTTAAGGGTTTTAAACGTTTTTGTCAATTTCGCGCATAAAGTACTCAAACTTGTTTTTGATGCGAAACCGGGGCTGATTAAGGCCTTGGTTATGCAAGGATTAATGTTGTGCGTAAGCTTTGATTAATGACACAGTCAAAAACTACAAATGATCATGAAAAGAACACGAAACAACCACAAACACTTAAACAAAATTCTGATCTAGCAAACTGTCGAGCAGCCCTCCTTCAGCTCAGCTTCTAGGAGTCCACGGGGATTGTTAGAATGGTATTAGGACCATGATAGCTAGATCCAAGTACCAAGATTCAATTTCCACTTTAGCCTAGGTCCTAGATGCATAGGTTTGGTCTCCACATGTCGTGCAAGGTGGTCTGGTCACTAGTTTGCTGCTGTGTCAATTTCGCGCGTAAAGTAGGTCAAACATGGTTTGTTATGCACGAAACTTAGCACACAACACTATTTGGCATATATTATTGTGTTGAAATGGTTAGAATTGAAAATAATAGTCATATGCTAGAAATTAGAAGTTAAGTTGCGATTTTTAGGATTTTTAAGCGTTTTTGTCAATTTCGCGCGTAAAGTAGGTCAAACATGGTTTGTTATCCACGAAACTTGGCACACAACACTATTTTGCATATATTATTTTGTTGAAATGGTTAGAATTGAAAATAGTAGTCATATGCTAGAAATTAGGTGTTAAGTTGCGATTTTAAGGGTTTTTAAGCGTTTTTGTCAATTTTGCGCGTAAAGTAGCTCAAACTTTGTTTGTTTTGCACGAAACTTGGCACACAACACTATTTGGTATATATTATTGTGTAGAAGTTGTTACAATTTAAAATCATAGTCATATTCTAGAATTTACGTGTTAAGTTGCGATTTTATGCGTTTTTAACCGTTTTTGACACTAACATCTATTTTCTCTTAGTGCTTTCAACCACCTTCTTTTTCCGTTGACTGCGGCTATTTTAAGTGTTTTTAAGCGTTTTTGTCAATTTTGCGCTTAAAATAGGTCAAACATGGTTTGTTATGCATGAAACTTGGCACACAACACTATTTGGCATATATTATTGTGTTGAAATGGTTAGAATTGAAAATAATAGTCATATGCTAGAAATTAGAAGTTAAGTTGCGATTTTAAAGGTTTTTAAACGTTTTTGTCGATTTCGCGCGTAAAGTACTCAAACTTGGTTTTGATGCGAAACCGGGGCTGATTAAGGCCTTGGTGATGCAAGGATTAATGTTGTGCGTAAGCTTTGATTAATGACATAGTCAAAAACTACAAATGATCATGAAAAGAACACGAAACAACCACAAACACTTAAACAAAATTCTGATCTAGCAAACTGTCGAGCAGCCCTCCTTTAGCCCAGCTTCTAGGAGTCCACGGGGATTGTTAGAATAGTTTTAGGACCTTGATAGCTAGATCCAAATACCAAGATTCCATTTCCACTTTAGCCTAGGTCCTGGATGCATAGGTTTGGCCTCCACGTGTCGTGCAAGGTGGTCTGGTCACTAGTTTGCTGCAGTGTCAATTTCGCGCGTAAAGTCGGTCAAACATGGTTTGTTATGCACGAAACTTGGCACACAACACTATTTGGTATATATTATTGTGTTGAAATGGTTAGAATTAAAAATAATAGTCATATGCTTGAAATTAGAAGTTAAGTTGCGATTTTAAGGGTTTTTAAACGTTTTTGTCAATTTCGCGCATAAAGTACTCAAACTTGGTTTTGATGCGAAACCGGGGCTGATTAAGGCCTTGGTTATGCAAGGATTAATGTTGTGCGTAAGCTTTGATTAATGACACAGGCAAAAACTACAAATGATCATGAAAAGAACACGAAACAACCACAAACACTTAAACAAAATTCTGATCTAGCAAACTGTCGAGCAGCCCTCCTTCAGCTCAGCTTCTAGGAGTCCACGGGGATTGTTAGAATGGTTTTAGGACCTTGATAGCTAGATCCAAGTACCAAGATTCAATTTCCACTTTAGCCTAGGTCCTAGATGCATAGGTTTGGTCTCCACATGTCGTGCAAGGTGGTCTGGTCACTAGTTTGCTGCTGTGTCAATTTCGCGCGTAAAGTAGGTCAAACATGGTTTGTTATGCACGAAACTTAGCACACAACACTATTTGGCATATATTATTGTGTTGAAATGGTTAGAATTGAAAATAATAGTCATATGCTAGAAATTAGAAGTTAAGTTGCGATTTTTAGGATTTTTAAGCGTTTTTGTCAATTTCGCGCGTAAAGTAGGTCAAACATGGTTTGTTATCCACGAAACTTGGCACACAACACTATTTTGCATATATTATTGTGTTGAAATGGTTAGAATTGAAAATAATAGTCATATGCTAGAAATTAGGTGTTAAGTTGCGATTTTAAGGGTTTTTAAGCGTTTTTGACAATTTTGCGCGTAAAGTAGCTCAAACTTTGTTTGTTTTGCACGAAACTTGGCACACAACACTATTTGGTATATATTATTGTGTAGAAGTTGTTACAATTTAAAATCATAGTCATATTCTAGAATTTACGTGTTAAGTTGCGATTTTATGCGTTTTTAACCGTTTTTGACACTAATATCTATTTTCTCTTAGTGCTTTCAACCACCTTCTTTTTCCGTTGACTGCGGCTATTTTAAGTGTTTTTAAGCGTTTTTTTCAATTTTGCGCTTAAAATAGGTCAAACATGGTTTGTTATGTACGAAACTTGGCACACAACACTATTTGGCATATATTATTGTGTTCAAATGGTTAGAATTTAAAATAATAGTCATATGCTAGAAATTAGAAGTTAAGTTGCGATTTTAAAGGTTTTTAAACGTTTTTGTCAATTTCGCGCGTAAAGTACTCAAACTTGGTTTTGATGCAAAACCGGGGCTGATTAAGGCCTTGGTTATGCAAGGATTAATGTTGTGCGTAAGCTTTGATTAATGACATAGTCAAAAACTACAAATGATCATGAAAAGAACACGAAACAACCTCAAACACTTAAACAAAATTCTGATCTAGCAAACTGTCGAGCAGCCCTCCTTCAGCTCAGCTTCTAGGAGTCCACGGGGATTGTTAGAATGGTTTTAGGACCTTGATAGCTAGATCCAAATACCAAGATTCCATTTCCACTTTAGCCTAGGTCCTGGATGCATAGGTTTGGTCTCCACGTGTCGTGCAAGGTGGTCTGGTCACTAGTTTGCTGTTGTGTCAATTTCGAGGTAAAGTCGGTCAAACATGGTTTGTTATGCACGAAACATGGAACACAACACTATTTGGCATATATTATTGTGTTGAAATGGTTATAATTGAAAATAATAGTCATATGCTAGAAATTAGAAGTTAAGTTGCGATTTTAAGGGTTTTAAACGTTTTTGTCAATTTCGCGCATAAAGTACTCAAACTTGTTTTTGATGCTAAACCGGGGCTGATTAAGGCCTTGGTTATGCAAGGATTAATGTTGTGCGTAAGCTTTGATTAATGACACAATCAAAAACTACAAATGATCATGAAAAGAACACGAAACAACCACAAACACTTAAATAAAATTCTGATCTAGCAAACTGTCGAGCAGCCCTCCTTCAGCTCAGCTTCTAGGAGTCCACGGGGATTGTTAGAATGGTTTTAGGACCATGATAGCTAGATCCAAGTACCAAGATTCAATTTCCACTTTAGCCTAGGTCCTAGATGCATAGGTTTGGTCTCCACATGTCGTGCAAGGTGGTCTGGTCACTAGTTTGCTGCTGTGTCAATTTCGCGCGTAAAGTAGGTCAAACATGGTTTGTTATGCACGAAACTTAGCACACAACACTATTTGGCATATATTATTGTGTTGAAATGGTTAGAATTGAAAATAATAGTCATATGCTAGAAATTAGAAGTTAAGTTGCGATTTTTAGGATTTTTAAGCGTTTTTGTCAATTTCGCGCGTAAAGTAGGTCAAACATGGTTTGTTATCCACGAAACTTGGCACACAACACTATTTTGCATATATTATTGTGTTGAAATGGTTAGAATTGAAAATAATAGTCATATGCTAGAAATTAGGTGTTAAGTTGCGATTTTAAGGGTTTTTAAGCGTTTTTGTCAATTTTGCGCGTAAAGTAGCTCAAACTTTGTTTGTTTTGCACGAAACTTGGCACACAACACTATTTGGTATATATTATTGTGTAGAAGTTGTTACAATTTAAAATCATAGTCATATTCTAGAATTTACGTGTTAAGTTGCGATTTTATGCGTTTTTAACCGTTTTTGACACTAACATCTATTTTCTCTTAGTGCTTTCAACCACCTTCTTTTTCCGTTGACTGCGGCTATTTTAAGTGTTTTTAAGCGTTTTTTTCAATTTTGCGCTTAAAATAGGTCAAACATGGTTTGTTATGCACGAAACTTGGCACACAACACTATTTGGCATATATTATTGTGTTGAAATGGTTAGAATTGAAAATAATAGTCATATGCTAGAAATTAGAAGTTAAGCTGCGACTTTAAAGGTTTTTAAACGTTTTTGTCAATTTCGCGCGTAAAGTACTCAAACTTGGTTTTGATGCGAAACCGGGGCTGATTAAGGCCTTGGTGATGCAAGGATTAATGTTGTGCGTAAGCTTTGATTAATGACATAGTCAAAAACTACAAATGATCATGAAAAGAACACGAAACAACCACAAACACTTAAACAAAATTCTGATCTAGCAAACTGTCGAGCAGCCCTCCTTTAGCCCAGCTTCTAGGAGTCCACGGGGATTGTTAGAATAGTTTTAGGACCTTGATAGCTAGATCCAAATACCAAGATTCCATTTCCACTTTAGCCTAGGTCCTGGATGCAAAGGTTTGGCCTCCACGTGTCGTGCAAGGTGGTCTGGTCACTAGTTTGCAGCTGTGTCAATTTCGCGCGTAAAGTCGGTCAAACATGGTTTGTTATGCACGAAACATGGCACACAACACTATTTGGTATATATTATTGTGTTGAAATGGTTAGAATTGAAAATAATAGTCATATGCTTGAAATTAGAAGTTAAGTTGCGATTTTAAGGGTTTTTAAACGTTTTTGTCAATTTCGCGCATAAAGTACTCAAACTTGGTTTTGATGCGAAACCGGGGCTGATTAAGGCCTTGGTTATGCAAGGATTAATTTTGTGCGTAAGCTTTGATTAATGACACAGTCAAAAACTACAAATGATCATGAAACGAACACGAAACAACCACAAACACTTAAACAAAATTCTGATCTAGCAAACTGTCGAGCAGCCCTCCTTCAGCTCAGCTTCTAGGAGTCCACGGGGATTGTTAGAATGGTTTTAGGACCTTGATAGCTAGATCCAAGTACCAAGATTCCATTTCCACTTTAGCCTAGGTCCTGGATGCATAGGTTTGGTCTCCACGTGTCGTGCTAGGTGGTCTGGTCACTAGTTTGCTGCTGTGTCAATTTCGTGCGTAAAGTAGGTCAAACATGGTTTGTTACGCACGAAACTTGGCACACAACATTATTTGGCATATATTATTGTGTTGAAATGGTTAGAATTGAAAATAATAGTCATATGCTAGAAATTAGAAGTTAAGTGTCGATTTTAAGGATTTTTAAGCGTTTTTGTCAATTTCGCGCGTAAAGTAGGTCAAACATGGTTTGTTATGCATGAAACTTGGCACACAACACTATTTGGAATATATTATTGTGTTGAAATGGTTAGAATTCAAAATAATAGTCATATGCTAGAAATTAGGTGTTAAGTTGCGATTTTAAGGGTTTTTAAGCGTTTTTGTCAATTTTGCGCGGAAAGTAGCTCAAACTTTGTTTGTTTTGCACGAAGCATGGCACACAACACTATTTGGTATATATTATTGTGTAGAAGTTGTTAGAATTTAAAATCATAGTCATATTTTAGAATTTGCGTGTTAAGTTGCGATTTTATGCGTTTTTAACCGTTTTTGACACTAACATCTATTTTCTCTTAGTGCTTTCAACAACCTTCTTTTTCCGTTGACTACGGTTATTTTAAGTGTTTTTAAGCGTTTTTGTCAATTTTGCGCGTAAAGTAGCTCAAACATGGTTTGTTATGCACGAAACTTGGCACACAACACTATTTGGCATATATTATTGTGTTGAAATGGTTAGAATTGAAAATAAAAGTCATATGCTAGAAATTAGAAGTTAAGTTGCGATTTTAAGGGTTTTTAAACGTTTTTGTCAATTTCGCGCATAAAGTACTCAAACTTGGTTTTGATGTGAAACCGGGGCTGATTAAGGCCTTGGTTATGCAAGGATTAATGTTGTGCGTAAGCTTTGATTAATGACACAGTCAAAAACTACAAATGATCATGAAAAGAACACGAAACAACCACAAACACTTAAACAAAATTCTGATCTAGCAAACTGTCGAGCAGCCCTCCTTCAGCTCAGCTTCTAGGAGTCCACGGGGATTGTTAGAATGGTTTTAGGACCTTGATAGCTAGATCCAAGTACCAAGATTTAATTTCCACTTTAGCCTAGGTCCTAGATGCATAGGTTTGGTCTCCACATGTCGTGCAAGGTGGTCTGGTCACTAGTTTGCTGCTGTGTCAATTTCGTGCGTAAAGTAGGTCAAACATGGTTTGTTATGCACGAAACTTAGCACACAACACTATTTGGCATATATTATTGTGTTGAAATGGTTAGAATTGAAAATAATAGTCATATGCTAGAAATTAGAAGTTAAGTTGCGATTTTTAGGATTTTTAAGCGTTTTTGTCAATTTCGCGCGTAAAGTAGGTCAAACATGGTTTGTTATGCACGAAACTTGGCACACAACACTATTTTGCATATATTATTGTGTTGAAATGGTTAGAATTGAAAATAATAGTCATATGCTAGAAATTAGGTGTTAAGTTGCGATTTTAAGGGTTTTTAAGCGTTTTTGTCAATTTTGCACGTAAAGTACCTCAAACTTTGTTTGTTTTGCACGAAACTTGGCACACAACACTATTTGGTATATATTATTTTGTAGAAGTTGTTACAATTTAAAATCATAGTCATATTCTAGAATTTACGTGTTAAGTTGCGATTTTATGCGTTTTTAACCGTTTTTGACACTAACATCTATTTTCTCGTAGTGCTTTCAACCACCTTCTTTTTCCGTTGACTGCGGCTATTTTAAGTGTTTTTAAGCGTTTTTTTCAATTTTGCGCTTAAAATAGGTCAAACATGGTTTGTTATGCACGAAACTTGGCACACAACACTATTTGGCATATATTATTGTGTTGAAATGGTTAGAATTGAAAATAATAGTCATATGCTAGAAATTAGAAGTTAAGTTGCGATTTTAAAGGTTTTTAAACGTTTTTGTCAATTTCGCGCGTAAAGTACTCAAACTTGGTTTTGATGCGAAACCGGGGCTGATTAAGGCCTTGGTTATGCAAGGATTAATGTTGTGCGTAAGCTTTGATTAATGACATAGTCAAAAACTACAAATGATCATGAAAAAAACACGAAACAACCACAAACACTTAAACAAAATTCTGATCTAGCAAACTGTCGAGCAGCCCTCCTTTAGCTCAGCTTCTAGGAGTCCACGGGGATTGTTAGAATAGTTTTAGGACCTTGATATTTAGATCCAAGTACCAAGATTCCATTTCCACTTTAGCCTAGGTCCTGGATGCATAGGTTTGGTCTCCACGTGTCGTGCAAGGTGGTCTGGTCACTAGTTTGCTGCTGTGTCAATTTCGTGCGTAAAATAGGTCAAACATGGTTTGTTACGCACGAAACTTGGCACACAACACTATTTGGCATATATTATTGTGTTGAAATGGTTAGAATTGAAAATAATAGTCATATGCTAGAAATTAGAAGTTAAGTTGCGATTTTAAGGATTTTTAAGCGTTTTTGTCAATTTCGCGCGTAAAGTCGGTCAAACATGGTTTGTTATGCATGAAACTTGGCACACAACACTATTTGGAATATATTATTGTGTTGAAATGGTTAGAATTCAAAATAATAGTCATATGCTAGAAATTAGGTGTTAAGTTGCGATTTTAAGGGTTTTTAAGCGTTTTTGTCAATTTTGCGCGGAAAGTAGCTCAAACTTTGTTTGTTTTGCACGAAACATGGCATACAACACTATTTGGTATATATTATTGTGTAGAAGTTGTTAGAATTTAAAATCATAGTCATATTTTAGAATTTACGTGTTAAGTTGCGATTTTATGCGTTTTTAACCGTTTTTGACACTAACATCTATTTTCTCTTAGTGCTTTCAACAACCTTCTTTTTCCGTTGACTACGGTTATTTTAAGTGTTTTTAAGCGTTTTTGTCAATTTTGCGCGTAAAGTAGCTCAAACATGGTTTGTTATGCACGAAACTTGGCACACAACACTATTTGGCATATATTATTGTGTTGAAATGGTTAGAATTGAAAATAATAGTCATATGCTAGAAATTAGAAGTTAAGTTGCGATTTTAAGGATTTTTAAGCGTTTTTGTCAATTTCGCGCGTAAAGTAGGTCAACCATGGTTTGTTATGCACGAAACATGGCACACAACACTATTTGGCATATATTAATGTGTTGAAATGGTTAGAATTCAAAATAATAGTCATATGCTAGAAATTAGGTGTTAAGTTGCGATTTTAAGGGTTTTTAAGCGTTTTTATCAATTTTGCGCGGAAAGTAGCTCAAACTTTGTTTGTTTTGCACGAAACATGGCACACAACACTATTTTGTATATATTATTGTGTAGAAGTTGTTAGAATTTAAAATCATAGTCATATTTTAGAATTTACGTGTTAAGTTGCGATTTTATGCGTTTTTAACCGTTTTTGACACTAACATCTATTTTCTCTTAGTGCTTTCAACAACCTTCTTTTTCCGTTGACTACGGTTATTTTAAGTGTTTTTAAGCGTTTTTGTCAATTTTGCGCGTAAAGTAGCTCAAACATGGTTTGTTATGCACGAAACTTGGCACACAACACTATTTGGCATATATTATTGTGTTGAAATGGTTAGAATTGAAAATAAAAGTCATATGCTAGAAATTATAAGTTAAGTTGCGATTTTAAGGGTTTTTAAACGTTTTTGTCAATTTCGCGCATAAAGTACTCAAACTTGGTTTTGATGCGAAACCAGGGCTGATTAAGGCCTTGGTTATGCAAGGATTAATGTTGTGTGTAAGCTTTGATTAATGACACAGTCAAAAACTACAAATGATCATGAAAAGAACACGAAACAACCACAAACACTTAAACAAAATTCTGATCTAGCAAACTGTCGAGCAGCCCTCCTTCAGCTCAGCTTCTAGGAGTCCACGGGGATTGTTAGAATGGTTTTAGGACCTTGATAGCTAGATCCAAGTACCAAGATTCAATTTCCACTTTAGCCTAGGTCCTAGATGCATAGGTTTGGTCTCCACATGTCGTGCAAGGTGGTCTGGTCACTAGTTTGCTGCTGTGTCAATTTCGCGCGTAAAGTAGGTCAAACATGGTTTGTTATGCACGAAACTTAGCACACAACACTATTTGGCATATATTATTGTGTTGAAATGGTTAGAATTGAAAATAATAGTCATATGCTAGAAATTAGAAGTTAAGTTGCGATTTTTAGGATTTTTAAGCGTTTTTGTCAATTTCGCGCGTAAAGTAGGTCAAACATGGTTTGTTATCCACGAAACTTGGCACACAACACTATTTTGCATATATTATTGTGTTGAAATGGTTAGAATTGAAAATAATAGTCATATGCTAGAAATTAGGTGTTAAGTTGCGATTTTAAGGGTTTTTTAAGCGTTTTTGTCAATTTTGCGCGTAAAGTAGCTCAAACTTTGTTTGTTTTGCACGTAACTTTGCACACAACACTATTTGGTATATATTATTGTGTAGAAGTTGTTACAATTTAAAATCATAGTCCTATTCTAGAATTTACGTGTTAAGTTGCGATTTTATGCGTTTTTAACCGTTTTTGACACTAACATCTATTTTCTCTTAGTGCTTTCAACCACCTTCTTTTTCCGTTGACTGTCGCTATTTTAAGTGTTTTTAAGCGTTTTTTTCAATTTTGCGCTTAAAATAGGTCAAACATGGTTTGTTATGCACGAAACTTGGCACACAACACTATTTGGCATATATTATTGTGTTGAAATGGTTAGAATTGAAAATAATAGTCATATGCTAGAAATTAGAAGTTAAGTTGCGATTTTAAAGGTTTTTAAACGTTTTTGTCAATTTCGCGCGTAAAGTACTCAAACTTGGTTTTGATGTGAAACCGGGGCTGATTAAGGCCTTGGTTATGCAAGGATTAATGTTGTGCGTAAGCTTTGATTAATGACATAGTCAAAAACTACAAATGATCATGAAAAAAACACGAAACAACCACAAACACTTAAACAAAATTCTGATCTAGCAAACTGTCGAGCAGCCCTCCTTTAGCTCAGCTTCTAGGAGTCCACGGGGATTGTTAGAATAGTTTTAGGAGCTTGATAGCTAGATCCAAGTACCAAGATTCCATTTCCACTTTAGCCTAGGTCCTGGATGCATAGGTTTGGTCTCCACGTGTCGTGCAAGGTGGTCTGGTCACTAGTTTGCTGCTGTGTCAATTTCGTGCGTAAAGTAGGTCAAACATGGTTTGTTACGCACGAAACTTGGCACACAACACTATTTGGCATATATTATTGTGTTGAAATGGTTAGAATTGAAAATAATAGTCATATGCTAGAAATTAGAAGTTAAGTTGCGATTTTAAGGATTTTTAAGCGTTTTTGTCAATTTCGCGCGTAAAGTAGGTCAACCATGGTTTGTTATGCACGAAACTTGGCACACAACACTATTTGGAATATATTATTGTGTTGAAATGGTTAGAATTCAAAATAATAGTCATATGCTAGAAATTAGGTGTTAAGTTGCGATTTTAAGGGTTTTTAAGCGTTTTTGTCAATTTTGCGCGGAAAGTAGCTCAAACTTTGTTTGTTTTGCACGAAACATGGCACACAACACTATTTGGTATATATTATTGTGTAGAAGTTGTTAGAATTTAAAATCATAGTCATATTTTAGAATTTACGTGTTAAGTTGCGATTTTATGCGTTTTTAACCGTTTTTGACACTAACATCTATTTTCTCTTAGTGTTTTCAACAACCTTCTTTTTCCGTTGACTACGGTTATTTTAAGTGTTTTTAAGCGTTTTTGTCAATTTTGCGCGTAAAGTAGCTCAAACATGGTTTGTTATGCACGAAACTTGGCACACAACACTATTTGGCATATATTATTGTGTTGAAATGGTTAGAATTGAAAATAATAGTCATATGCTAGAAATTAGAAGTTAAGTTGCGATTTTAAAGGTTTTTAAACGTTTTTGTCAATTTCGCGCGTAAAGTACTCAAACTTGGTTTTGATGCGAAACCGGGGCTGATTAAGGCCTTGGTTATGCAAGGATTAATGTTGTGCGTAAGCTTTGATTAATGACATAGTCAAAAACTACAAATGATCATGAAAAGAACACGAAACAACCACAAACACTTAAACAAAATTCTGATCTAGCAAACTGTCGAGCAGCCCTCCTTCAGCTCAGCTTCTAGGAGTCCACGGGGATTGTTAGAATGGTTTTAGGACCTTGATAGCTAGATCCAAGTACCAAGATTCAATTTCCACTTTAGCCTAGGTCCTAGATGCATAGGTTTGGTCTCCACATGTCGTGCAAGATGGTCTGGTCACTAGTTTGCTGCTGTGTCAATTTCGCGCGTAAAGTAGGTTAAACATGGTTTGTTATGCACGAAACTTAGCACACAACACTATTTGGCATATATTATTGTGTTGAAATGGTTAGAATTGAAAATAATAGTCATATGCTAGAAATTAGAAGTTAAGTTGCGTTTTTTAGGATTTTTAAGCGTTTTTGTCAATTTCGCGCGTAAAGTAGGTCAAACATGGTTTGTTATCCACGAAACTTGGCACACAACACTATTTTGCATATATTATTGTGTTGAAATGGTTAGAATTGAAAATAATAGTCATATGCTAGAAATTAGGTGTTAAGTTGCGATTTTAAGGGTTTTTAAGCGTTTTTGTCAATTTTGCGCGTAAAGTAGCTCAAACTTTGTTTGTTTTGCACGTAACTTTGCACACAACACTATTTGGTATATATTATTGTGTAGAAGTTATTACAATTTAAAATCATAGTCCTATTCTAGAATTTACGTGTTAAGTTGCGATTTTATGCGTTTTTAACCGTATTTGACACTAACATCTATTTTCTCTTAGTGCTTTCAACCACCTTCTTTTTCCGTTGACTGTGGCTATTTTAAGTGTTTTAAAGCGTTTTTTTTCAATTTTGCGCTTAAAATAGGTCAAACATGGTTTGTTATGCACGAAACTTGGCACACAACACTATTTGGCATATATTATTGTGTTGAAATGGTTAGAATTGAAAATAATAGCCATATGCTAGAAATTAGAAGTTAAGTTGCGATTTTAAAGGTTTTTAAACGTTTTTGTCAATTTCGCGCGTAAAGTACTCAAACTTGGTTTTGATGCGAAACCGGGGCTGATTAAGGCCTTGGTTATGCAAGGATTAATGTTGTGCGTAAGCTTTGATTAATGACATAGTCAAAAACTACAAATGATCATGAAAAGAACACGAAACAACCACAAACACTTAAACAAAATTCTGATCTAGCAAACTGTCGAGCAGCCCTCCTTTAGCTCAGCTTCTAGGAGTCCACGGGGATTGTTAGAATAGTTTTAGGAGCTTGATAGCTAGATCCAAGTACCAAGATTCCATTTCCACTTTAGCCTAGGTCCTGGATGCATAGGTTTGGTCTCCACGTGTCGTGCAAGGTGGTCTGGTCACTAGTTTGCTGCTGTGTCAATTTCGTGCGTAAAGTAGGTCAAACATGGTTTGTTACGCACGAAACTTGGCACACAACACTATTTGGCATATATTATTGTGTTGAAATGGTTAGAATTGAAAATAATAGTCATATGCTAGAAATTAGAAGTTAAGTTGCGATTTTAAGGATTTTTAAGCGTTTTTGTCAATTTCGCGCGTAAAGTAGGTCAACCATGGTTTGTTATGCACGAAACTTGGCACACAACACTATTTGGCATATATTATTGTGTTGAAATGGTTAGAATTCAAAATAATAGTCATATGCTAGAAATTAGGTGTTAAGTTGCGATTTTAAGGGTTTTTAAGCGTTTTTGTCAATTTTGCGCGGAAAGTAGCTCAAACTTTGTTTGTTTTGCACGAAACATGGCACACAACACTATTTGGTATATATTATTGTGTAGAAGTTGTTAGAATTTAAAATCATAGTCATATTTTAGAATTTACGTGTTAAGTTGCGATTTTATGCGTTTTTAACCGTTTTTGACACTAACATCTATTTTCTCTTAGTGTTTTCAACAACCTTCTTTTTCCGTTGACTACGGTTATTTTAAGTGTTTTTAAGCGTTTTTGTCAATTTTGCGCGTAAAGTAGCTCAAACATGGTTTGTTATGCACGAAACTTGGCACACAACACTATTTGGCATATATTATTGTGTTGAAATGGTTAGAATTGAAAATAATAGTCATATGCTAGAAATTAGAAGTTAAGTTGCGATTTTAAAGGTTTTTAAACGTTTTTGTCAATTTCGCGCGTAAAGTACTCAAACTTGGTTTTGATGCGAAACCGGGGCTGATTAAGGCCTTGGTTATGCAAGGATTAATGTTGTGCGTAAGCTTTGATTAATGACATAGTCAAAAACTACAAATGATCATGAAAAGAACACGAAACAACCACAAACACTTAAACAAAATTCTGATCTAGCAAACTGTCGAGCAGCCCTCCTTTAGCTCAGCTTCTAGGAGTCCACGGGGATTGTTAGAATAGTTTTAGGACCTTGATAGCTAGATCCAAGTACCAAGATTCCATTTCCACTTTAGCCTAGGTCCTGGATGCATAGGTTTGGTCTCCACGTGTCGTGCAAGGTGGTCTGGTCACTAGTTTGCTGCTGTGTCAATTTCGTGCGTAAAGTAGGTCAAACATGGTTTGTTACGCACGAAACTTGGCACACAACACTATTTGGCATATATTATTGTGTTGAAATGGTTAGAATTGAAAATAATAGTCATATGCTAGAAATTAGAAGTTAAGTTGCGATTTTATGGATTTTTAAGCGTTTTTGTCAATTTCGCGCGTAAAGTAGATCAACCATGGTTTGTTATGCACGAAACTTAGCACACAACACTATTTGGCATATATTATTGTGTTGAAATGGTTAGAATTCAAAATAATAGTCATATGCTAGAAATTAGGTGTTAAGTTGCGATTTTAAGGGTTTTTAAGCGTTTTTGTCAATTTTGCGCGGAAAGTAGCTCAAACTTTGTTTGTTTTGCACGAAACATGGCACACAACACTATTTGGTATATATTATTGTGTAGAAGTTGTTAGAATTTAAAATCATAGTCATATTTTAGAATTTACGTGTTAAGTTGCGATTTTATGCGTTTTTAACCGTTTTTGACACTAACATCTATTTTCTCTTAGTGTTTTCAACAACCTTCTTTTTCCGTTGACTACGGTTATTTTAAGTGTTTTTAAGCGTTTTTGTCAATTTTGCGCGTAAAGTAGCTCAAACATGGTTTGTTATGCACGAAACTTGGCACACAACACTATTTGGCATATATTATTGTGTTGAAATGGTTAGAATTAAAAATAATAGTCATATGCTAGAAATTAGAAGTTAAGTTGTGATTTTAAGGGCTTTTAAACGTTTTTGTCAATTTCGCGCGTAAAGTACTTAAACATGGTTTTGATGCGAAACCGGGGCTGATTAAGGCCTTGGTTATGCAAGGATTAATGTTGTGCGTAAGCTTTGATTAATGACACAACCAAAAACTACAAATGATCATGAAAAGAACACGAAACAACCACAAACACTTAAACAAAATTCTGATCTAGCAAACTGTCGAGCAGCCCTCCTTCAGCTCAGCTTCTAGGAGTCCACGGGGATTGTTAGAATAGTTTTAGGACCTTGATAGCTAGATCCAAGTACCAAGATTCCATTTCCACTTTAGCCTAGGTCCTGGATGCATAGGTTTGGTCTCCACGTGTCGTGCAAGGTGGTCTGGTCACTAGATTGCTGCTGTGTCAATTTCGTACGTAAAGTAGGTCAAACATGGTTTGTTACGCACGAAACTTGGCACACAACACTATTTGGCATATATTATTGTGTTGAAATGGTTAGAATTGAAAATAATAGTCATATGCTAGAAATTAGAAGTTAAGTTGCGATTTTAAGGATTTTTAAGCGTTTTTGTCAATTTCGCGCGTAAAGTAGGTCAAACATGGTTTGTTATGCACGAAACTTGGCACACAACACTATTTGGCATATATTATTGTGTTGAAATGGTTAGAATTAAAAATAATAGTCATATGCTAGAAATTAGGTGTTAAGTTGCGATTTTAAGGGTTTTTAAGCGTTTTTGTCAATTTTGCGCGGAAAGTAGCTCAAACTTTGTTTGTTTTGCACGAAACATGGCACACAACACTATTTGGTATATATTATTGTGTAGAAGTTGTTAGAATTTAAAATCATAGTCATATTTTAGAATTTACGTGTTAAGTTGCGATTTTATGCGTTTTTAACCGTTTTTGACACTAACATCTATTTTCTCTTAGTGCTTTCAACAACCTTCTTTTTCCGTTGACTACGATTATTTTAAGTGTTTTTAAGCGTTTTTGTCAATTTTTCGCGTAAAGTAGCTCAAACATGGTTTGTTATGCACGAAACTTGGCACACAACACTAATTGGCATATATTATTGTGTTGAAATGGTTAGAATTGAAAATAATAGTCATATGCTAGAAATTATAAGTTAAGTTGCGATTTTAAGGGCTTTTAAACGTTTTTGTCAATTTCGCGCGTAAAGTACTCAAACATGGTTTTGATGCGAAACCGGGGCTGATTAAGGCCTTGGTTATGCAAGGATTATTGTTGTGCGTAAGCTTTGATTAATGACACAGTCAAAAACTACAAATGATCATGAAAAGAACACGAAACAACCACAAACACTTAAACAAAATTCTGATCTAGCAAACTGTCGAGCAGCCCTCCTTCAGCTCAGCTTCTAGGAGTCCACGGGGATTGTTATATTGGTTTTAGGACCTTGATAGCTAGATCCATGTACCAAGATTCCATTTCCACTTTAGCCTAGGTCCTGGATGCATAGGTTTGGTCTCCACGTGTCGTGCAAGGTAGTCTGGTCACTAGTTTGCTGCTGTGTCAATTTCGCGAGTAAAGTAGGTCAAACATGGTTTGTTATGCACGAAACTTGGCACACAACACTATTTGGCATATATTATTGTGTAGAAATGGTTAGAATTGAAAATAATAGTCATATGCTAGAAATTAGAAGTTAAGTTGCGATTTTAAAGATTTTTAAGCGTTTTTGTCAATTTCGCGCGTAAAGTAGGTCAAACATGGTTTGTTATGCACGAAACTTGGCACACAACACTATTTGGCATATATTATTGTGTTCAAATGGTTAGAATTGAAAATAATAGTCATATGCTAGAAATTAGAAGTTAAGTTGCGATTTTAAGGGTTTTTAAACGTTTTTGTCAATTTTGCGCGTAAAGTACTCAAACTTGGTTTTGATGCGAAACCGGGGCTGATTAAGGCCTTGGTTATGCAAGGATTAATGTTGTGCGTAAAATTTGATTAATGACACAGTCAAAAACTAGAAATGATCATGAAAAGAACACGAAACAACCACAAACACTTAAATAAAATTCTGATCTAGCAAACTGTCGAGCAGCCCTCCTTCAGCTCAGCTTCTAGGAGTCCACGGGGATTGTTAGAATGGTTTTAGAACCTTGATAGCTAGATCCAAGTACCAAGATTCCATTTCCACTTTAGCCTAGGTCCTGGATGCATAGGTTTGGTCTCCACGTGTCGTGCAAGGTGGTCTGGTCAATAGTTTGCTGCTGTGTCAATTTCGCGAGTAAAGTAGGTCAAACATGGTTTGTTATGCACGAAACTTGGCACACAACACTATTTGGCATATATTATTGTGTAGAAATGGTTAGAATTTAAAATAATAGTCATATGCTAGAAATTAGAAGTTAAGTTGCGATTTTAAAGATTTTTAAGCGTTTTTGTCAAATTCGCGCGTAAAGTAGGTCAAACATGGTTTGTTAAGCACGAAACTTGGCACACAACAGTATTTGGCATATATTATTGTGTTGAAATGGTTAGAATTGAAAATAATAGTCACATGCTAGAAATTAGAAGTTAATTTGCGATTTTATGTGTTTTTAAGCGTTTTTGTGAATTTTGCGCGTAAAGTAGGTCAAACATGGTTTGTTATGCACGAAACTTGGCACACAACACTATTTGGCATATATTATTGTTTTAAAATGGTTAGAATTGAAAATAATAGTCATATGCTAGAAATTAGGTGTTAAGTTGCGATTTTAAGGGTTTTTAAGCGTTTTTGTCAATTTCGCGCGTAAAGTAGTTCAAACTTTGTTTGTTTTGCACGAAACTTGGTACACAACACTATTTGGTATATATTATTGTGTAGAAGTTCTTAGAATTTAGAATCATAGTCATATTCTAGAATTTACGTGTTAAGTTGCGATTTTATGCGTTTTTAACCGTTTTTGACACTAACATCTATTTTCTCTTAGTGCTTTCAAGTTTCAACAACCTTCTTTTTCCGTTGACTTCGGCTATTTTAAGTGTTTTTAAGCGTTTTTATCAATTTTGCGCGTAAAGTAGCTCAAACATGGTTTGTTATGCACGAAACTTGGCACACAACACTATTTGGCATATATTATTGTGTTGAAATGGTTAGAATTTAAAATAATAGTCATATGCTAGAAATTAGAAGTTAAGTTGCGATTTTAAGGGGTTTTTAAACGTTTTTGTCAATTTCGCGCGTAAAGTACTCAAACTTGGTTTTGATGCGAAACCGGGGCTGATAAAGGCCTTGGTTATGCAAGGATTAATGTTGTGCGTAAGCTTTGATTAATGACACAGTCAAAAACTAGAAATGATCATGAAAAGAACACGAAACAACCACAAACACTTAAATAAAATTCTGATCTAGCAAACTGTCGAGCAGCCCTCCTTCAGCTCAGCTTCTAGGAGTCCACGGGGATTGTTAGATTGGTTTTAGGACCTTGATAGCTAGATCCAAGTACCAAGATTCCATTTCCACTTTAGCCTAGGTCCTGCATGCATAGGTTTGGTCTCCACGTGTCATGCAAGGTGGTCTGGTCACTAGCTTGCTGCTGTGTCAATTTCGCGAGTAAAGTAGGTCAAACATGGTTTATTATGCACGAAACTTGGCACACAACACTATTTGGCATATATTATTGTGTAGAAATGGTTAGAGTTTAAAATAATAGTCATATGCTAGAAATTAGAAGTTAAGTTGCGATTTTAAAGATTTTTAAGCGTTTTTGTCAATTTCGCGCGTAAAGTAGGTCAAACATGGTTTGTTATGCACGAAACTTGGCACACAACACTATTTGGCATATATTATTGTGTTCAAATGGTTAGAATTTAAAATAATAGTCATATGCTAGAAATTAGAAGTTAAGTTGCGATTTTAAGGGTTTTTAAACGTTTTTGTCAATTTCGCGCGTAAAGTACTCAAACTTGGTTTTGATGCGAAACCGGGGCTGATTAAGGCCTTGGTTATGCAAGGATTAATGTTGTGCGTAAAATTTGATTAATGACACAGTGAAAAACTAGAAATGATCATGAAAAGAACACGAAACAACCACAAACACTTAAATAAAATTCTGATCTAGCAAACTGTCGAGCAGCCCTCCTTCAGCTCAGCTTCTAGGAGTCCACGGGGATTGTTAGAATGGTTTTAGAACCTTGATAGCTAGATCCAAGTACCAAGATTCCATTTCCACTTTAGCCTAGGTCCTGGATGCATAGGTTTGGTCTCCACGTGTCGTGCAAGGTGGTCTGGTCAATAGTTTGCTGCTGTGTCAATTTCGCGAGTAAAGTAGGTCAAACATGGTTTGTTATGCACGAAACTTGGCACACAACACTATTTGGCATATATTATTGTGTAGAAATGGTTAGAATTTAAAATAATAGTCATATGCTAGAAATTAGAAGTTAAGTTGCGATTTTAAAGATTTTTAAGCGTTTTTGTCAAATTCGCGCGTAAAGTAGGTCAAACATGGTTTGTTAAGCACGAAACTTGGCACACAACAGTATTTGGCATATATTATTGTGTTGAAATGGTTAGAATTGAAAATAATAGTCACATGCTAGAAATTAGAAGTTAATTTGCGATTTTATGTGTTTTTAAGCGTTTTTGTGAATTTTGCGCGTAAAGTAGGTCAAACATGGTTTGTTATGCACGAAACTTGGCACACAACACTATTTGGCATATATTATTGTTTTAAAATGGTTAGAATTGAAATTAATAGTCATATGCTAGAAATTAGGTGTTAAGTTGCGATTTTAAGGGTTTTTAAGCGTTTTTGTCAATTTCGCGCGTAAAGTAGTTCAAACTTTGTTTGTTTTGCACGAAACTTGGTGCACAACACTATTTGGTATATATTATTGTGTAGAAGTTCTTAGAATTTAGAATCATAGTCATATTCTAGAATTTACGTGTTAAGTTGCGATTTTATGCGTTTTTAACCGTTTTTGACACTAACATCTATTTTCTCTTAGTGCTTTCAAGTTTCAACAACCTTCTTTTTCCGTTGACTTCGGCTATTTTAAGTGTTTTTAAGCGTTTTTATCAATTTTGCGCGTAAAGTAGCTCAAACATGGTTTGTTATGCACGAAACTTGGCACACAACACTATTTGGCATATATTATTGTGTTGAAATGGTTAGAATTTAAAATAATAGTCATATGCTAGAAATTAGAAGTTAAGTTGCGATTTTAAGGGGTTTTTAAACGTTTTTGTCAATTTCGCGCGTAAAGTACTCAAACTTGGTTTTGATGCGAAACCGGGGCTGATAAAGGCCTTGGTTATGCAAGGATTAATGTTGTGCGTAAGCTTTGATTAATGACACAGTCAAAAACTAGAAATGATCATGAAAAGAACACGAAACAACCACAAACACTTAAATAAAATTCTGATCTAGCAAACTGTCGAGCAGCCCTCCTTCAGCTCAGCTTCTAGGAGTCCACGGGGATTGTTAGATTGGTTTTAGGACCTTGATAGCTAGATCCAAGTACCAAGATTCCATTTCCACTTTAGCCTAGGTCCTGCATGCATAGGTTTGGTCTCCACGTGTCGTGCAAGGTGGTCTGGTCACTAGCTTGCTGCTGTGTCAATTTCGCGAGTAAAGTAGGTCAAACATGGTTTGTTATGCACGAAACTTGGCACACAAAACTATTTGGCATATATTATTGTGTAGAAATGGTTAGAGTTTAAAATAATAGTCATATGCTAGAAATTAGAAGTTAAGTTACGATTTTAAAGATTTTTAAGCGTTTTTGTCAATTTCGCGCGTAAAGTAGGTCAAACATGGTTTGTTATGCACGAAACTTGGCACACAACACTATTTGGCATATATTATTGTGTTCAAATGGTTAGAATTGAAAATAATAGTCATATGCTAGAAATTAGAAGTTAAGTTGCGATTTTAAGGGTTTTTAAACGTTTTTGTCAATTTCGCGCGTAAAGTACTCAAACTTGGTTTTGATGCGAAACCGGGGCTGATTAAGGCCTTGGTTATGCAAGGATTAATGTTGTGCGTAAAATTTGATTAATGACACAGTCAAAAACTAGAAATGATCATGAAAAGAACACGAAACAACCACAAACACTTAAATAAAATTCTGATCTAGCAAACTGTCGAGCAGCCCTCCTTCAGCTCAGCTTCTAGGAGTCCACGGGGATTGTTAGAATGGTTTTAGAACCTTGATAGCTAGATCCAAGTACCAAGATTCCATTTCCACTTTAGCCTAGGTCCTGGATGCATAGGTTTGGTCTCCACGTGTCGTGCAAGGTGGTCTGGTCAATAGTTTGCTGCTGTGTCAATTTCGCGAGTAAAGTAGGTCAAACATGGTTTGTTATGCACGAAACTTGGCACACAACACTATTTGGCATATATTATTGTGTAGAAATGGTTAGAATTTAAAATAATAGTCATATGCTAGAAATTAGAAGTTAAGTTGCGATTTTAAAGATTTTTAAGCGTTTTTGTCAAATTCGCGCGTAAAGTAGGTCAAACATGGTTTGTTAAGCACGAAACTTGGCACACAACAGTATTTGGCATATATTATTGTGTTGAAATGGTTAGAATTGAAAATAATAGTCACATGCTAGAAATTAGAAGTTAATTTGCGATTTTATGTGTTTTTAAGCGTTTTTGTGAATTTTGCGCGTAAAGTAGGTCAAACATGGTTTGTTATGCACGAAACATGGCACACAACACTATTTGGCATATATTATTGTTTTAAAATGGTTAGAATTGAAAATAATAGTCATATGCTAGAAATTAGGTGTTAAGTTGCGATTTTAAGGGTTTTTAAGCGTTTTTGTCAATTTCGCCGCGTAAAGTAGTTCAAACTTTGTTTGTTTTGCACGAAACTTGGTACACAACACTATTTGGTATATATTATTGTGAAGAAGTTCTTAGAATTTAGAATCATAGTCATATTCTAGAATTTACGTGTTAAGTTGCGATTTTATGCGTTTTTAACCGTTTTTGACACTAACATCTATTTTCTCTTAGTGCTTTCAAGTTTCAACAACCTTCTTTTTCCGTTGACTTCGGCTATTTTAAGTGTTTTTAAGCGTTTTTATCAATTTTGCGCGTAAAGTAGCTCAAACATGGTTTGTTATGCACGAAACTTGGCACACAACACTATTTGGCATATATTATTGTGTTGAAATGGTTAGAATTTAAAATAATAGTCATATGCTAGAAATTAGAAGTTAAGTTCCGATTTTAAAGGGTTTTTAAACGTTTTTGTCAATTTCGCGCGTAAAGTACTCAAACTTGGTTTTGATGCGAAACCGGGGCTGATAAAGGCCTTGGTTATGCAAGGATTAATGTTGTGCGTAAGCTTTGATTAATGACACAGTCAAAAACTAGAAATGATCATGAAAAGAACACGAAACAACCACAAACACTTAAATAAAATTCTGATCTAGCAAACTGTCGAGCAGCCCTCCTTCAGCTCAGCTTCTAGGAGTCCACGGGGATTGTTAGAATGGTTTTAGAACCTTGATAGCTAGATCCAAGTACCAAGATTCCATTTCCACTTTAGCCTAGGTCCTGGATGCATAGGTTTGGTCTCCACGTGTCGTGCAAGGTGGTCTGGTCAATAGTTTGCTGCTGTGTCAATTTCGCGAGTAAAGTAGGTCAAACATGGTTTGTTATGCACGAAACTTGGCACACAACACTATTTGGCATATATTATTGTGTAGAAATGGTTAGAATTTAAAATAATAGTCATATGCTAGAAATTAGAAGTTAAGTTGCGATTTTAAAGATTTTTAAGCGTTTTTGTCAAATTCGCGCGTAAAGTAGGTCAAACATGGTTTGTTATGCACGAAACTTGGCACACAACAGTATTTGGCATATATTATTGTGTTGAAATGGTTAGAATTGAAAATAATAGTCACATGCTAGAAATTAGAAGTTAATTTGCGATTTTATGTGTTTTTAAGCGTTTTTGTCAATTTTGCGCGTAAAGTAGGTCAAACATGGTTTGTTATGCACGAAACTTGGCACACAACACTATTTGGCATATATTATTGTTTTAAAATGGTTAGAATTGAAAATAATAGTCATATGCTAGAAATTAGGTGTTAAGTTGCGATTTTAAGGGTTTTTAAGCGTTTTTGTCAATTTCGCGCGTAAAGTAGTTCAAACTTTGTTTATTTTGCACGAAACTTGGTACACAACACTATTTGGTATATATTATTGTGTAGAAGTTCTTAGAATTTAGAATCATAGTCATATTCTAGAATTTACGTGTTAAGTTGCGATTTTATGCGTTTTTAACCGTTTTTGACACTAACATCTATTTTCTCTTAGTGCTTTCAAGTTTCAACAACCTTCTTTTTCCGTTGACTTCGGCTATTTTAAGTGTTTTTAAGCGTTTTTATCAATTTTGCGCGTAAAGTAGCTCAAACATGGTTTGTTATGCACGAAACTTGGCACACAACACTATTTGGCATATATTATTGTGTTGAAATGGTTAGAATTGAAAATAATAGTCATATGCTAGAAATTAGAAGTTAAGTTGCGATTTTAAGGGGTTTTTAAACGTTTTTGTCCATTTCGCGCGTAAAGTACTCAAACTTGGTTTTGATGCGAAACCGGGGCTGATAAAGGCCTTGGTTATGCAAGGATTAATGTTGTGCGTAAGCTTTGATTAATGACACAGTCAAAAACTAGAAATGATCATGAAAAGAACACGAAACAACCACAAACACTTAAATAAAATTCTGATCTAGCAAACTGTCGAGCAGCCCTCCTTCAGCTCAGCTTCTAGGAGTCCACGGGGATTGTTAGATTGGTTTTAGGACGTTGATAGCTAGATCCAAGTACCAAGATTCCATTTCCACTTTAGCCTAGGTCCTGCATGCATAGGTTTGGTCTCCACGTGTCGTGCAAGGTGGTCTGGTCACTAGCTTGCTGCTGTGTCAATTTCGCGAGTAAAGTAGGTCAAACATGGTTTGTTATGCACGAAACTTGGCACACAACACTATTTGGCATATATTATTGTGTAGAAATGGTTAGAGTTTAAAATAATAGTCATATGCTAGAAATTAGAAGTTAAGTTGCGATTTTAAAGATTTTTAAGCGTTTTTGTCAATTTCGCGCGTATAGTAGGTCAAAAATGGTTTGTTATGCACGAAACTTGGCACACAACAGTATTTGGCATATATTATTGTGTTGAAATGGTTAGAATTGAAAATAATAGTCATATGCTTGAAATTAGAAGTTAATTTGCGATTTTAAGTGTTTTGAAGCGTTTTTGTCAATTTTGCGCGTAAAGTAGGTCAAACATGGTTTGTTATGCACGAAACTTGGCACACAACACTATTTGGCATATATTATTGTTTTAAAATGATTAGAATTGAAAATAATAGTCATATGCTAGAAATTAGGTGTTAAGTTGCGATTTTAAGGGTTTTTAAGCGTTTTTGTCAATTTCGCGCGTAAAGTAGTTCAAACTTTGTTTGTTTTGCACGAAACTTGGTACACAACACTATTTGGTATATATTATTGTGTAGAAGTTCTTAGAATTTAGAATCATAGTCATATTCTAGAATTTACGTGTTAAGTTGCGATTTTATGCGTTTTTAACCGTTTTTGACACTAACATCTATTTTCTCTTAGTGCTTTCAAGTTTCAACAACCTTCTTTTTCCGTTGACTTCGGCTATTTTAAGTGTTTTTAAGCGTTTTTATCAATTTTGCGCGTAAAGTAGCTCAAACATGGTTTGTTATGCACGAAACTTGGCACACAACACTATTTGGCATATATTATTGTGTTGAAATGGTTAGAATTTAAAATAATAGTCATATGCTAGAAATTAGAAGTTAAGTTGCGATTTTAAGGGGTTTTTAAACGTTTTTGTCAATTTCGCGCGTAAAGTACTCAAACTTGGTTTTGATGCGAAACCGGGGCTGATAAAGGCCTTGGTTATGCAAGGATTAATGTTGTGCGTAAGCTTTGATTAATGACACAGTCAAAAACTAGAAATGATCATGAAAAGAACACGAAACAACCACAAACACTTAAATAAAATTCTGATCTAGCAAACTGTCGAGCAGCCCTCCTTCAGCTCAGCTTCTAGGAGTCCACGGGGATTGTTAGAATGGTTTTAGAACCTTGATAGCTAGATCCAAGTACCAAGATTCCATTTCCACTTTAGCCTAGGTCCTGGATGCATAGGTTTGGTCTCCACGTGTCGTGCAAGGTGGTCTGGTCAATAGGTTGCTGCTGTGTCAATTTCGCGAGTAAAGTAGGTCAAACATGGTTTGTTATGCACGAAACTTGGCACACAACACTATTTGGCATATATTATTGTGTAGAAATGGTTAGAATTTAAAATAATAGTCATATGCTAGAAATTAGAAGTTAAGTTGCGATTTTAAAGATTTTTAAGCGTTTTTGTCAAATTCGCGCGTAAAGTAGGTCAAACATGGTTTGTTATGCACGAAACTTGGCACACAACAGTATTTGGCATATATTATTGTGTTGAAATGGTTAGAATTGAAAATAATAGTCACATGCTAGAAATTAGAAGTTAATTTGCGATTTTAAGGGTTTTTAAACGTTTTTGTCAATTTCGCGTGTAAAGTACTCAAACTTGGTTTTGATGCGAAACCGGGGCTGATTAAGGCCTTGGTTATGCAAGGATTAATGTTGTGCGTAAAACTTGATTAATGACACAGTCAAAAACTAGAAATGATCATGAAAAGAACACGAAACAACCACAAACACTTAAATAAAATTCTGATCTAGCAAACTGTCGAGCAGCCCTCCTTCAGCTCAGCTTCTAGGAGTCCACGGGGATTGTTAGAATGGTTTTAGAACCTTGATAGCTAGATCCAAGTACCAAGATTCCATTTCCACTTTAGCCTAGGTCCTGGATGCATAGGTTTGGTCTCCACGTGTCGTGCAAGGTGGTCTGGTCAATAGTTTGCTGCTGTGTCAATTTCGCGAGTAAAGTAGGTCAAACATGGTTTGTTATGCACGAAACTTGGCACACAACACTATTTGGCATATATTATTGTGTAGAAATGGTTAGAATTTAAAATAATAGTCATATGCTAGAAATTAGAAGTTAAGTTGCGATTTTAAAGATTTTTAAGCGTTTTTGTCAAATTCGCGCGTAAAGTAGGTCAAACATGGTTTGTTAAGCACGAAACTTGGCACACAACAGTATTTGGCATATATTATTGTGTTGAAATGGTTAGAATTGAAAATAATAGTCACATGCTAGAAATTAGAAGTTAATTTGCGATTTTATGTGTTTTTAAGCGTTTTTGTGAATTTTGCGCGTAAAGTAGGTCAAACATGGTTTGTTATGCACGAAACTTGGCACACAACACTATTTGGCATATATTATTGTTTTAAAATGGTTAGAATTGAAATTAATAGTCATATGCTAGAAATTAGGTGTTAAGTTGCGATTTTAAGGGTTTTTAAGCGTTTTTGTCAATTTCGCGCGTAAAGTAGTTCAAACTTTGTTTGTTTTGCACGAAACTTGGTGCACAACACTATTTGGTATATATTATTGTGTAGAAGTTCTTAGAATTTAGAATCATAGTCATATTCTAGAATTTACGTGTTAAGTTGCGATTTTATGCGTTTTTAACCGTTTTTGACACTAACATCTATTTTCTCTTAGTGCTTTCAAGTTTCAACAACCTTCTTTTTCCGTTGACTTCGGCTATTTTAAGTGTTTTTAAGCGTTTTTATCAATTTTGCGCGTAAAGTAGCTCAAACATGGTTTGTTATGCACGAAACTTGGCACACAACACTATTTGGCATATATTATTGTGTTGAAATGGTTAGAATTTAAAATAATAGTCATATGCTAGAAATTAGAAGTTAAGTTGCGATTTTAAGGGGTTTTTAAACGTTTTTGTCAATTTCGCGCGTAAAGTACTCAAACTTGGTTTTGATGCGAAACCGGGGCTGATAAAGGCCTTGGTTATGCAAGGATTAATGTTGTGCGTAAGCTTTGATTAATGACACAGTCAAAAACTAGAAATGATCATGAAAAGAACACGAAACAACCACAAACACTTAAATAAAATTCTGATCTAGCAAACTGTCGAGCAGCCCTCCTTCAGCTCAGCTTCTAGGAGTCCACGGGGATTGTTAGATTGGTTTTAGGACCTTGATAGCTAGATCCAAGTACCAAAATTCCATTTCCACTTTAGCCTAGGTCCTGCATGCATAGGTTTGGTCTCCACGTGTCGTGCAAGGTGGTCTGGTCACTAGCTTGCTGCTGTGTCAATTTCGCGAGTAAAGTAGGTCAAACATGGTTTGTTATGCACGAAACTTGGCACACAACACTATTTGGCATATATTATTGTGTAGAAATGGTTAGAGTTTAAAATAATAGTCATATGCTAGAAATTAGAAGTTAAGTTGCGATTTTAAAGATTTTTAAGCGTTTTTGTCAATTTCGCGCGTAAAGTAGGTCAAACATGGTTTGTTATGCACGAAACTTGGCACACAACACTATTTGGCATATATTATTGTGTTCAAATGGTTAGAATTGAAAATAATAGTCATATGCTAGAAATTAGAAGTTAAGTTGCGATTTTAAGGGTTTTTAAACGTTTTTGTCAATTTCGCGCGTAAAGTACTCAAACTTGGTTTTGATGCGAAACCGGGGCTGATTAAGGCCTTGGTTATGCAAGGATTAATGTTGTGCGTAAAATTTGATTAATGACACAGTCAAAAACTAGAAATGATCATGAAAAGAACACGAAACAACCACAAACACTTAAATAAAATTCTGATCTAGCAAACTGTCGAGCAGCCCTCCTTCAGCTCAGCTTCTAGGAGTCCACGGGGATTGTTAGAATGGTTTTAGAACCTTGATAGCTAGATCCAAGTACCAAGATTCCATTTCCACTTTAGCCTAGGTCCTGGATGCATAGGTTTGGTCTCCACGTGTCGTGCAAGGTGGTCTGGTCAATAGTTTGCTGCTGTGTCAATTTCGCGAGTAAAGTAGGTCAAACATGGTTTGTTATGCACGAAACTTGGCACACAACACTATTTGGCATATATTATTGTGTAGAAATGGTTAGAATTTAAAATAATAGTCATATGCTAGAAATTAGAAGTTAAGTTGCGATTTTAAAGATTTTTAAGCGTTTTTGTCAAATTCGCGCGTAAAGTAGGTCAAACATGGTTTGTTAAGCACGAAACTTGGCACACAACAGTATTTGGCATATATTATTGTGTTGAAATGGTTAGAATTGAAAATAATAGTCACATGCTAGAAATTAGAAGTTAATTTGCGATTTTATGTGTTTTTAAGCGTTTTTGTGAATTTTGCGCGTAAAGTAGGTCAAACATGGTTTGTTATGCACGAAACTTGGCACACAACACTATTTGGCATATATTATTGTTTTAAAATGGTTAGAATTGAAAATAATAGTCATATGCTAGAAATTAGGTGTTAAGTTGCGATTTTAAGGGTTTTTAAGCGTTTTTGTCAATTTCGCGCGTAAAGTAGTTCAAACTTTGTTTGTTTTGCACGAAACTTGGTACACAACACTATTTGGTATATATTATTGTGAAGAAGTTCTTAGAATTTAGAATCATAGTCATATTCTAGAATTTACGTGTTAAGTTGCGATTTTATGCGTTTTTAACCGTTTTTGACACTAACATCTATTTTCTCTTAGTGCTTTCAAGTTTCAACAACCTTCTTTTTCCGTTGACTTCGGCTATTTTAAGTGTTTTTAAGCGTTTTTATCAATTTTGCGCGTAAAGTAGCTCAAACATGGTTTGTTATGCACGAAACTTGGCACACAACACTATTTGGCATATATTATTGTGTTGAAATGGTTAGAATTTAAAATAATAGTCATATGCTAGAAATTAGAAGTTAAGTTGCGATTTTAAGGGGTTTTTAAACGTTTTTGTCAATTTCGCGCGTAAAGTACTCAAACTTGGTTTTGATGCGAAACCGGGGCTGATAAAGGCCTTGGTTATGCAAGGATTAATGTTGTGCGTAAGCTTTGATTAATGACACAGTCAAAAACTAGAAATGATCATGAAAAGAACACGAAACAACCACAAACACTTAAATAAAATTCTGATCTAGCAAACTGTCGAGCAGCCCTCCTTCAGCTCAGCTTCTAGGAGTCCACGGGGATTGTTAGAATGGTTTTAGAACCTTGATAGCTAGATCCAAGTACCAAGATTCCATTTCCACTTTAGCCTAGGTCCTGGATGCATAGGTTTGGTCTCCACGTGTCGTGCAAGGTGGTCTGGTCAATAGTTTGCTGCTGTGTCAATTTCGCGAGTAAAGTAGGTCAAACATGGTTTGTTATGCACGAAACTTGGCACACAACACTATTTGGCATATATTATTGTGTAGAAATGGTTAGAATTTAAAATAATAGTCATATGCTAGAAATTAGAAGTTAAGTTGCGATTTTAAAGATTTTTAAGCGTTTTTGTCAAATTCGCGCGTAAAGTAGGTCAAACATGGTTTGTTATGCACGAAACTTGGCACACAACAGTATTTGGCATATATTATTGTGTTGAAATGGTTAGAATTGAAAATAATAGTCACATGCTAGAAATTAGAAGTTAATTTGCGATTTTATGTGTTTTTAAGCGTTTTTGTCAATTTTGCGCGTAAAGTAGGTCAAACATGGTTTGTTATGCACGAAACTTGGCACACAACACTATTTGGCATATATTATTGTTTTAAAATGGTTAGAATTGAAAATAATAGTCATATGCTAGAAATTAGGTGTTAAGTTGCGATTTTAAGGGTTTTTAAGCGTTTTTGTCAATTTCGCGCGTAAAGTAGTTCAAACTTTGTTTGTTTTGCACGAAACTTGGTACACAACACTATTTGGTATATATTATTGTGTAGAAGTTCTTAGAATTTAGAATCATAGTCATATTCTAGAATTTACGTGTTAAGTTGCGATTTTATGCGTTTTTAACCGTTTTTGACACTAACATCTATTTTCTCTTAGTGCTTTCAAGTTTCAACAACCTTCTTTTTCCGTTGACTTCGGCTATTTTAAGTGTTTTTAAGCGTTTTTATCAATTTTGCGCGTAAAGTAGCTCAAACATGGTTTGTTATGCACGAAACTTGGCACACAACACTATTTGGCATATATTATTGTGTTGAAATGGTTAGAATTGAAAATAATAGTCATATGCTAGAAATTAGAAGTTAAGTTGCGATTTTAAGGGGTTTTTAAACGTTTTTGTCAATTTCGCGCGTAAAGTACTCAAACTTGGTTTTGATGCGAAACCGGGGCTGATAAAGGCCTTGGTTATGCAAGGATTAATGTTGTGCGTAAGCTTTGATTAATGACACAGTCAAAAACTAGAAATGATCATGAAAAGAACACGAAACAACCACAAACACTTAAATAAAATTCTGATCTAGCAAACTGTCGAGCAGCCCTCCTTCAGCTCAGCTTCTAGGAGTCCACGGGGATTGTTAGATTGGTTTTAGGACGTTGATAGCTAGATCCAAGTACCAAGATTCCATTTCCACTTTAGCCTAGGTCCTGCATGCATAGGCTTGGTCTCCACGTGTCGTGCAAGGTGGTCTGGTCACTAGCTTGCTGCTGTGTCAATTTCGCGAGTAAAGTAGGTCAAACATGGTTTGTTATGCACGAAACTTGGCACACAACACTATTTGGCATATATTATAGTGTAGAAATGGTTAGAGTTTAAAATAATAGTCATATGCTAGAAATTAGAAGTTAAGTTGCGATTTTAAAGATTTTTAAGCGTTTTTGTCAATTTCGCGCGTATAGTAGGTCAAAAATGGTTTGTTATGCACGAAACTTGGCACACAACAGTATTTGGCATATATTATTGTGTTGAAATGGTTAGAATTGAAAATAATAGTCACATGCTTGAAATTAGAAGTTAATTTGCGATTTTAAGTGTTTTGAAGCGTTTTTGTCAATTTTGCGCGTAAAGTAGGTCAAACATGGTTTGTTATGCACGAAACTTGGCACACAACACTATTTGGCATATATTATTGTGTTGAAATGGTTAGAATTGAAAATAATAGTCACATGCTAGAAATTAGGTGTTAAGTTGCGATTTTAAGGGTTTTTAAGCGTTTTTGTCAATTTCGCGCGTAAAGTAGCTCAAACTTTGTTTGTTATGCACGAAACTTGGCACACAACACTATTTGGCATATATTATTGTGTTGAAATGGTTAGAATTGAAAATAATAGTCATATGCTAGAAATTAGGTGTTAAGTTGCGATTTTAAGGGGTTTTAAGCGTTTTTGTCAATTTCGCGCGTAAAGTAGCTCAAACTTTGTTTGTTTTGCACGAAACTTGGCCCACAACACTATTTGGTAAATATTATTGTGTAGAAGTTGTTAGAATTTAGAATCATAGTCATATTCTAGAATTTACGTGTTAAGTTGAGATTTTATGCGTTTTTAACCGTTTTTGACACTAACATCTATTTTCTCTTAGTGCTTTCAAGTTTCAACAACCTTCTTTTTCCGTTGACTTCGGCTATTTTAAGTGTTTTTAAGCGTTTTTATCAATTTTGCGCGTAAAGTAGCTCAAACATGGTTTGTTATGCACGAAACTTGGCACACAACACTATTTGGCATATATTATTGTGTTGAAATGGTTAGAATTGAAAATAATAGTCATATGCTAGAAATTAGAAGTTAAGTTGCGATTTTAAGGGGTTTTTAAACGTTTTTGTCAATTTCGCGCGTAAAGTACTCAAACTTGGTTTTGATGCGAAACCGGGGCTGATAAAGGCCTTGGTTATGCAAGGATTAATGTTGTGCGTAAGCTTTGATTAATGACACAGTCAAAAACTAGAAATGATCATGAAAAGAACACGAAACAACCACAAACACTTAAATAAAATTCTGATCTAGCAAACTGTCGAGCAGCCCTCCTTCAGCTCAGCTTCTAGGAGTCCACGGGGATTGTTAGATTGGTTTTAGGACGTTGATAGCTAGATCCAAGTACCAAGATTCCATTTCCACTTTAGCCTAGGTCCTGCATGCATAGGTTTGGTCTCCACGTGTCGTGCAAGGTGGTCTGGTCACTAGCTTGCTGCTGTGTCAATTTCGCGAGTAAAGTAGGTCAAACATGGTTTGTTATGCACGAAACTTGGCACACAACACTATTTGGCATATATTATTGTGTAGAAATGGTTAGAGTTTAAAATAATAGTCATATGCTAGAAATTAGAAGTTAAGTTGCGATTTTAAAGATTTTTAAGCGTTTTTGTCAATTTCGCGCGTATAGTAGGTCAAAAATGGTTTGTTATGCACGAAACTTGGCACACAACAGTATTTGGCATATATTATTGTTTTGAAATGGTTAGAATTGAAAATAATAGTCACATGCTTGAAATTAGAAGTTAATTTGCGATTTTAAGTGTTTTGAAGCGTTTTTGTCAATTTTGCGCGTAAAGTAGGTCAAACATGGTTTGTTATGCACGAAACTTGGCACACAACACTATTTGGCATATATTATTGTGTTGAAATGGTTAGAATTGAAAATAATAGTCATATGCTAGAAATTAGGTGTTAAGTTGCGATTTTAAGGGTTTTTAAGCGTTTTTGTCAATTTCGCGCGTAAAGTAGCTCAAACTTTGTTTGTTATGCACGAAACTTGGCACACAACACTATTTGGCATATATTATTGTGTTGAAATGGTTAGAATTGAAAATAATAGTCATATGCTAGAAATTAGGTGTTAAGTTGCGATTTTAAGGGGTTTTAAGCGTTTTTGTCAATTTCGCGCGTAAAGTAGCTCAAACTTTGTTTGTTTTGCACGAAACTTGGCCCACAACACTATTTGGTAAATATTATTGTGTAGAAGTTGTTAGAATTTAGAATCATAGTCATATTCTAGAATTTACGTGTTAAGTTGCGATTTTATGCGTTTTTAACCGTTTTTGACACTAACATCTATTTTCTCTTAGTGCTTTCAAGTTTCAACAACCTTCTTTTTCCGTTGACTGCGGCTATTTTAAGTGTTTTTAAGCGTTTTTGTCAATTTTGCGCGTAAAGTAGCTCAAACATGGTTTGTTATGCACGAAACTTGGCACACAACACTACTTGGCATATATTATTGTGTTGAAATGGTTAGAATTGAAAATAATAGTCACATGCTAGAAATTAGAAGTTAAGTTGCGATTTTAAGGGTTTTTAAACGTTTTTGTCAATTTCGCGCGTAAAGTACTCAAACTTGGTTTTGATGCGAAACTGGGGTGATTAAGGCCTTGGTTATGCAAGGATTAATGTTGTGCGTAAGCTTTGATTAATGACACAGTCAAAAACTAGAAATGATCATGAAAAGAACACGAAACAACCACAAACACTTAAATAAAATTCTGATCTAGCAAACTGTCGAGCAGCCCTCCTTCAGCTCAGCTTCTAGGAGTCCACGGGGATTGTTAGAATGGTTTTAGGACCTTGATAGCTAGATCCAAGTACCAAGATTCCATTTCCACTTTAGCCTAGGTCCTGGATGCATAGGTTTGGTCTCCACGTGTCGTGCAAGGTGGTCTGGTCACTAGTTTGCTGCTGTGTCAATTTCGCGAGTAAAGTAGGTCAAACATGGTTTGTTATGCACGAAACTTGGCACACGACACTATTTGGCATATATTATTGTGTAGAAATGGTTAGAATTTAAAATAATAGTCATATGCTAGAAATTAGAAGTTAAGTTGCGATTTTAAAGATTTTTAAGCGTTTTTGTCAAATTCGCGCGTAAAGTAGGTCAAACATGGTTTGTTATGCACGAAACTTGGCACACAACACTATTTGGCATATATTATTGTGTTGAAATGGTTAGAATTGAAAATAATAGTCACATGCTAGAAATTAGAAGTTAAGTTGCGATTTTAAGTGTTTTTAAGCGTTTGTGTCAATTTTGCGCGTAAAGTAGGTCAAACATGGTTTGTTATGCACGAAACTTGGCACACAACACTATTTGGCATATATTATTGTGTTGAAATGGTTAGAATTGAAAATAATAGTCATATGCTAGAAATTAGGTGTTAAGTTGCGATTTTAAGGGTTTTTAAGCGTTTTTGTCAATTTCGCGCGTAAAGTAGCTCAAACTTTGTTTGTTTTGCACGAAACTTGGCACACAACACTATTTGGTATATACGTGTTAAGTTGCGATTTTATGCGTTTTTATCCGTTTTTGACACTAACATCTATTTTCTCTTAGTGCTTTCAACAACCTTCTTTTTTCGTTGACTGCGGCTATTTTAAGTGTTTTTAAGAGTTTTTGTCAATTTTGCGCGTAAAGTAGCTCAAACATGGTTTGTTATGTGTAGAAATACTAATGGATGATCGAATGCAACAAGAGGGGGGGTGAATTGTTGTGTAGTAGGTTTAAGATTTTTGCCTCTAATTTTTGCGGAATTATAATAAGTATAGAACAAAAACTTAAACTTAAAAACGAAAAGAATAATAAAAGAAGACAAGGATTTTTACGTGGAAACCCTTCTTGGCCTAATAAGAAGGAAAAACCACGACCCCCCGGGATTTCAAAATTCTCACTATGTTAAGGCAATCAATTACAATTACACATAACAATGTTTTGCTTCACTTGAAGCTTCTCAATTCTCTAAACGCTTTACTCAAAGCTTCTCTACTTAGGCCTAATTCTCTTCTCTTCTCTTCTCTTCTCTTCTCTCCTTCTCTTTCTCTTCTCTTGATTCTATTCTCTATTCCCTTAGACTTCCCACAAGTCTAATTACAACAAAACACTCAAATACCCTTTACAAGGCCAATTCTCATAAAGATCAAAATGAAATTGTTGCTTTAAGAAAAATATTATAAATTAATTGGCATTTAAAACTTAGAATATTTTTCTCAATTAAATCTCCCTTAGATGGACACTCTCAATGCAACATTCATCCTTACATGCTGAACCGTAATTTCCCTCTTTTATAAGGGGAACAGCAAGCAGTGCACTCAGCCCATGTTCTCCACGAGTTGCACATATCCCACGTTCTCCATAACTTACTTACTCCCACAAAGAATGGAAAGTTAGTTAAAGGTAGGAGTGGAATGTAACTGCTGTACACATGCACGGTTAAAACATCATGGGTTAAGGAAGATCCTATTTTAAAGGAGACCAATTCAAAAAAGAGAACAAGTCTCTTGAATTCCGAGTTTATAGGAGATAAACAAGGAGTTGATTTTCTCCATGTTTTTAGGCGAATTAAAATCATTTTGCCAATTAATAAATAAATTTAATTAAGCAACGAATTAAATTTTAACCTTTTACACTAACTAAAAACAGAAAACATTATTTTCGTAACTTCCAGTCAATGTCTTCTTCGGACCTGTATCGTGAGGAACAGCACACTGTCTCCATCTACAACATTCGTCAGAACTTCAACTCTAGGAACAGTAAACTGTCTTCAAGAGCAATTTCCCAACTTCTTGGATATTTGAGACATGTACTTCTTTCACGAATCAAGTCATAGGCTTCATCAACGATTCACATTAAATCGGATATATACCTACAAAACAATCTCTAAAAATATGTTTGTTTATTTACAAGTGAAGTCATCATCAAAACCTTAAGAGGCCAACAAATTCCCCCTTTTTGATGATGGCAAACTTTATAAACAAACTTAAGTAATAAATAGAGTAAAAAAAATACATAGAGCATACTAGAGATTAAAGTAACTCTAATTAACTTAGCAAATCAACTTGTTAGAATATAATTTACCAAGCATTCATAAACGAACATTTTACTCTAAAATATCAAATATTTTTCAAAAGTTTTCAAAATTAATTAACTTAAAACTTAAATGAAATAAACTAAGTTAAACGAAAATAGACTGAATAAATTAACATAAAATAAAATAAATAAAAACTATCATAATAAAAATAAATAAAAACTAACATAATAAAAATAAATAAAAACTAACATAATAAAACTATAATAAACCTAATAATAATAATAAACATAACTTATTAAGTATTTTCACAAAATCAAATATTCATGAGGACTTCATGAGAACTTCAACAAACTTAGCAACACAGATGATCACTAAACTAGCATAAACACAGCAGCACACATATCATTCATAAGAATCAATATAAATCAACAAGATATGTAACTGTGTATTCACTGCTCCTGTTAAGTTTGTGCATAATCTTCCCCCTTTTGTCATCAGTCAAAAAGAATTGGGAGTTATCAAATCGCAGCACAAACCATATAGATTTGTTAGTGATGAAAACAACAAACAACAATAATAAAAGCAACTGCTATGAACAATGATTAAACCTGCATAGAGTCAATTGTCACAGACCATGAAAATAAAAAAACAAAGAAAAGTAACAATTGTTCAAAGTTACATCAACCATGTACCCCAGATGGTACAAGGCAAAAAGAAAAATTGTTTGTTAAGTGATACAGCCAACAAATCATTAAATTTTTGAGCAGAGGGATCAAGGGTCAGTCTCTTCATCAATGTACTCAGTCTGCACCTCCACTGTGTCCAGCTTGGCACCAAGGCGTTGTTCCATTTGGTTTAGCTGATCCACAATAGAAGCAAGCGAGACACGAGTTTCATCCTGAAATGCAATGAATTGAGACTGTAGATCAAGGAGCTTGGAGAGAATGGAATGTAAGGAAACTGCAGGAACAGAGTCAAAGTTAGTACAGCCAATATTGGGTGAAGTGTGTGATTGTGGTGGTGGTGTACACGGGATAGGTGATGGTGGTGGTGATGGAATTTGATGTGGTGGTGAATTGGCTGGCTTGGGAGAGGTAGGTTCAACAGATGTTGGCTCAGGGATGGTGTCAGAAGGTGTTTCATCAACCAAAGTAGCCTTGCGTTTCGAGGCCAACCTCCTACTCTTCCTTTGCATTGACTTAGCCTTTTTCCTCAGAGCTATCACAATCTCTTCATCACTTGTATCATCACAAAGATTGTGATGAGCCTCTTCTCCTAAGGCTCCCTCCTGTTCTGCTTCCCCCTTACTAGGTTCTCCATCCTGTTCCCCTTTTTCTTCTGTTTCAATATGGTCAGTGGGAACAGGCTCTTGCTCCTTTTCCTCTTTTTCTTCCTGATCTCTCTCTCTCAATTTTTCTTCTTCTTTTTCAATATCTTCCTCATCAGATTCTACTTCAACAACCCCCTCATGCATCAATACTCCTTCATCATTCAATTTCAAATGCAAATTTTGTAAACATTTAGCACCAATTTTCATATTAGGACCCATTGGGAACTCCAACCCTTCCAATGGGACCTCAAACTTCCTAAAAATCCATGTTAACAACCCTCCATAACCAATGAAACTTTTCTTTTCAATGCAGTCTGATAAATGAGAGATCATCAATGAAGGAAAATTTATTTTAATATGTTTTTCCATGCAGTAAATCAAGGTGGCATCACGCAAACTCACTTGACTACGTTTTGAGTTTCGTGGTAAAATAAATCTGCGAGCAACATTGTACAATAATTTATGCATAGGGGACAGAACATTGTGACTTATCTTCCCCTTTTTATCAATTCCTAAAAATTTAAAAATTGTTCGTTCATTGATGCCTGAAAATGCAATCTTTGACCCAATTTGATATGTATCAAAACCAACATTGGGAACATTAAACCATTCCCCTAATAATGCGCTGTTAAATTCAATTTTAACAGTTTTAACAACACTAGTACACATACCGCCATCATTAGAGAAATTTACAATAAATTCTCTCATTAGGTTTGGAAAAATTGAATTGCAACTGAAATTTGACATTAACAATTCCCATTCTTGATACTGTAAAATCTCATGCAATCTAGGAAAGTTCGTAGAATCATACCAATATTTGTCCAACCCGAACCCTACAGTCATCTCCTTTGAAACTTCTTCTGCGCTGTTTGGATCAACCTGCTTCGATCGCTTAACTACTCTAGAAGATGAACCACCTGTTGACATTTTTCTTTTGGTACTTGTGGGTTCAGTGGAGTGTTTTGGTGATTCTTGTGTGGTTTCAGTTGGTGTGGGTGGTGCATCCTGCAGTAATGGTGGTGGAAGAACTACTCTTAGTGGTTTTGGTTGATCGGGCATGCAGGATTTGGGAGTTTTCTTGCCTGATTTAGAGGATTTGGGGGTTTTCATTTTTGAATTTTGAAGGTTTTGAGAGAGGAAGAAGGACGGTTCTTGAGTGAGAGATTGAGAGAAGGTTTGGGAAGGTGACGTGAAGCAGGGGTTTTTAATTTATTGAAGTGACGGTTACTCCTCCAAGTCCCATCTCTTTATTGCCTTTGCATTACTTGAGTGAAGAAGAACCGTTTTCCCAAAAGCTCTCAATTTAAGTTGGCAGTACAAAAATGTGAAATATGAATAAAATATAAAATAGGAAATAAAGAAAATAATTATGATTTTATGAATTATTATGAAGAAAATAATGAACATATTGCTTTGGTCTGTTTGAATTAACAACATGCAAATGTAAAAACATTCATAGTACAAACTTTATTACGTGTTTACTTGATCCATGCAATAATTGATTTTCAATCAAGATATTGAGATTGATTCCTGACCTTTTCATTCTCATGATGCTTCAATGGGAAATATATGCAACTAACTTTAGTGGAGCTTGATCATACCAAGTTCCAATCTCATTTTTTCATATTGTTCCCTAGGAAGTGGTTTGGTCAGAATATCAGCAACTTGTTCATTTGTGTTAACATGCTTCAATACAATATTTTTGTGTTCTACGTTATCCTTTAGAAAATGATGTCTAATGTGTATATGTTTAGCACGTGAATGATGCACTGGATCTTTAGATATACATATGGCACTAGTATTATCACAATAAATAGGAATGCATTCAACTTTAATACCAAAATCTCTAAGTTGCTGTTTTATCCAAAGCATTTGGGAACAGCAAGCTGCTGCTGCTACGTATTCAGCTTCTGCAGTGGATAATGCAACTGTGTTTTGTTTCTTGGAACTCCATGAAACTAAACATGAGCCAAGATATTGTACCATACCTGATGTACTTTTTCTATTAACAAGATCACCTGCATAATCTGCATCACTAAAACCTTTTAAATCATAAACATCACTTTTAGGATAAAATAGGGACAAGTCGTCTGTTCCCTTCAAATATCTCAAAATTCTCTTTACTTCCGTGAGATGTGATTCTTTAGGACTTGATTGAAATCTAGCACATAAACCAACACTAAAAGAAATATCAGGTCTACTTGCAGTTAGATACAATAAAGAACCTATCATGCCTCTATACATGGTTTGATCTACGTTGGTCCCATTTAGGTCTTCATCTAGTCTAACATTGGTAGCCATAGGTGTATGGTTGGTTTTAGCATTGTTTAGTCCATATTTCTTAAGAAGTTCTTTGATGTATTTTTGTTGATGAATAAAAATACCATTTTCAGTTTCTTTAATTTGCAAACCAAGAAAGAAATTTAATTCTCCCATCATGCTCATTTCAAATTCTGTACCCATAAGGTTAGCAAATTCTTTACATAATGAATCATTAGTAGCACCAAAAATAATATCATCAACATAAATTTGAACAACCAAGATATTAGAACCTTTATTCTTAAAGAACAAGGTTTTGTCGATTTTTCCTCTTACAAAGTTATTTTGAATCAAAAACTTTGAAAGTCTTTCATACCATTGTCTAGGAGCTTGCTTCAAGCCATATAGGGCTTTGTCAAGCTTGTAGACATGATTAGGACAAGAGGTATTTTCAAAACCTGGGGGTTGTTCCACAAAAACTTCTTCATCAAGATAACCATTCAAAAAAGCACATTTCACATCCATTTGATATAGTTTAAAATTCATAAATGCAGCAAAAGAAATTAAAATTCTAATGGCCTCTAACCTTGCTACCGGAGCAAATGTCTCGGTATAATCAATACCTTCTTGTTGATTGTAACCTTTAACCACGAGTCTAGCTTTATTTCTAACAATTATTCCATGCTCATCAAGCTTGTTCCGAAATACCCATTTCAAACCAATAACTTTCTTGTTTTTCGGTTTGGGTTCCAAGTGCCACACTTTATTTCTTTCAAACTCATTTAATTCATCTTGCATGGCAACTATCGAATCGGAATCCTTCAAAGCTTCCTCGTGATTTTTAGGTTCAAGTGATGATAGGAACGCAAAGTGTGCACAAAAGTTTCTCAATTGAGATCTAGTTTGTGTTCCCTTATTTATATCACTTACAATTGAATCAAGAGGATGATATCTTTGATACTTCCAAGGTTTAGGCACAAATTCTCTTGAAGGAACAGTAGCATGTTCTTGTTCAGCAACTTGATTGACATTCTGTTCAGCTACTGGATCACTTTGCTCATCTGTTGGAACAGCTGGATTGGGAACAGTCTGCTGGTCCTATTGTGCTGGCAGTTCCTGGATTTGGTCAGTTTCTTCTGCCTCTTCTTGTATCGACTGTTCGCTTGCTGTTCCTCGATCTTGCACTTTTATTCCTTCATCTTCATCTTCCAAATTTGCAAGACCTATTTTAATATTACTTGTTTCCTGTTCACTTGTTGAAAAGTTAGTTTCATCAAAGATTATGTGAACAGACTCCTCTACACACATTGTTCTCTTATTATAAACTCTGTAAGCTTTACTTTGTGATGAATAACCTAGAAATACTGCCTCATCACTTCTTTCATCAAATTTACCTATGTTTCGTTTTCCATTCACATGAACAAAACATTTGCATCCAAATATACGAAAATAGGAAATATTTGGTTTAACACCTTTGAGCAATTCATAGGGTGTCTTTGAAGTGATTGGTCTAATTAGTACACGATTTAATGTATAGCATGCAGTATTAACGGCTTCTGCCCAAAAATTCCTAGGTAGACCACTAGCAATCAACATGGTCCTTGCCATTTCTTCTAAAGTCCTATTTTTCCTTTCTACCACACCATTTTGTTGTGGTGTTCTAGGTGCGGAAAAATTGTGATTTATGCCATGTTCATTGCAATAATTCATGAAGTTTGAATTTTCAAATTCTTTTCCATGATCAGACCTAATGTGAACAATTTGATTATTGGTAGATTTTTGTGTTTTATTAGCAAAGGAAACAAACTCATCAAAAGCTTCATCTTTACTTGCCAAAAATAAGGTCCACGTGAATCTACTATAATCATCAACAACAACAAATACATACTTTTTGCCACTACGGCTTTGTGTTCTCATTGGTCCACATAAATCCATATGAATTAATTCTAATGGTCTAGTGGTAGTCACAACGTTCTTTGATTTAAAGGATGACCGCACTTGTTTCCCTTTAGCACAAGGATCACAAACTTCATTTTTAAGAAATTTTATTGCAGGTAATCCTCTTACTAGGTCTTTTGATCTTAAAGTGTTAATCAATGAATAACTAGCATGACCTAGACGCTTGTGCCAAAGAAGTGGGTCTTCTTCAATAACACTTAAACACGTTAGACTGTTTCTGGGAACAGTGTCCAGGTCCACCACGTAGGTGTTCCCTTTTCTGATTCCCTCCAGCACAGGGTCTCCTGTACTGTTCCTAGAAATTATGCATTTTTCAGAAGTAAACTTAACAGAGTTACCTTTGTCGCAAAATTGAGAAATACTTAACAAATTGTGTTTTAAATTCTCGACTAAAAATACATTATCAATGGCATGGGAACTAGACCTTCCAACCTTTCCTTTGGCGATTATCTCACCCTTCATGTTGTCACCGAAGGTTACTGTTCCCCCATCATAGGCTTCAAGTGAGAGAAATTTAGATTTGTCACCCGTCATATGCTTGGAACACCCACTGTCGAGATACCATGAGTTGTTCCCCCTCACTTGAATCTGCAAAGCAAATTAGTGGTTAGGTGCAGGAACCCATTCATCCTTGGGTTCCTTGTCGACAATATTTGAATCACATTTCTTAATCCATATACGTTCGACATAATTTTTATTTGCTTTGACATGCTGTTCCCTCTTTGTACATTGATGTTTCAGGTGTCCAATTTTACCACAGAAGGAACATATTTTGCTACTGGGGAGATCTACATAGAACTTTTTCTTTTTATCATTCCTTATATAGCCTAGACCTTCTTTACTTTTGGTTTTAGCATTTAGAATCAATTTGGGAATTTCATTGATTTTCCCTTTTCTTCTTAAGTTTATTTTATTTTTCAAATTTTCATTTTCAATTTCGAAGGATTCTAATTTTGATTTCAACCTTTGAAATTCAGTGCTAACCACGTGAGTGGTTTTATCATTTTCAACCGATTTTGATCTTAACAAATTGCTTTGATTCAATTCAATATTAAGAGTGATAAATTCCTGTTTTAATTTCTCCAACTGCTCTTTCAAAATGATATTCTTATCTAGCAAATCAAAAAATCTTCTTTGCACATCGATTCTAAAGGAGTTTAAATATGAGATATGATCTTCACTTAAGTTAAGATCTTTCTCAATTTGGAGACACTTAGCTGTTTTTTCATCTAGCTTTTCTTGTGTCTCTAAAAGCAATTTGATTAGTTTATTCTTACTTATGTTGGATAGATGTTTAGGAGATGGACCAGAAGACATTACCTCTTTTTCTTTGGATTCTCCATGAGATGCCATGAGACATAGGTTTGCTGTTTCCTCTTCCATTGTAGCTTCTGTCTCAGCCTCGCTCTCCGTATCTCCCCAAGCTGCTATCATTGCTTTTCTAAAATCTGTTTTGAAGTTTCCCTTCTTATATTGTCTTCCAACTTCTCTTGCTTTTCCCTTACCCTTCTCATTTTTCCATTGAGGGCAATCCTTGATGAAGTCTTCAATGCTCCCACACTTATGGCATTCAAAGTTTGTCTTCAAGTTCGGTGTTCCATTTTCTTTGTTATTCCTTTGATTACCATACCTTCTGTTCCTGAAGAATTTTTTGAATTTTCGAGCCAACAGTGCTGCTTCCTCTTCACCAGTTTCTGATTCATCGCTATCATCAGCTGCTAGAGCCAGTCCTTTGTTTCGGGAACTGTCAGCTGTTCCCAAATGCAATTCATGGGTCATTAGGGAACCAGCCAGCTCTTCCAAATTGAACTTGGTGAAATCTTTGGACTCCTGGATGGCTGTAACCTTTGCTCTCCAGCGTTCGTCTTGAGGAAGACTCCTAAGTACTTTTCTAACTTGTTCATCAACGGGAATGATTCTACCAAGAGAGACTAACTCATTCGTAATATTTGTGAACCTAGTGAACATTTCTTGAATGTTTTCCCTAGGTTCCATTACGAATCTTTCATATTTGGACATTAGCAAATCAATCTTGGATCTCTTTACTTCACTAGTACCTTCATGGGTAACTTCGAGCAGGTCCCAAATCTGCTTAGCGGTTTTGCAACCCACAATTCGATTGTGCTCATTTGGACCAAGCCCACAGTGAAGTAACTTGATAGCAAGAGCGTTCATCTCCATCTTTTGAAAATCTTCTTTTTCATATTCAGTGATTGGCTTTGGAACAGCTTCATTGTTGGAGTTGATGGTCGTCACCTCAAAGTCTCCAATTTCAATGACTCTCCAAACTTGATAGTTTTCGGCTTTTATGAAGATTTCCATTCTATTTTTCCAGTAAGTATAGAATTTCCCATCGAACATGGGTGGCCTTTGTGTGGAGTACCCCTCTTCCATGCGCTCGTTCATCTTCAACATCTTTCAAGGGAACAGGATACTGCTCTCAGGGCTTCCTCATTAAATGAGGAACAGGGCTCTGATACCAATTGTAGAAATACTAATGGATGATCGAATGCAACAAGAGGGGGGTGAATTGTTGTGTAGTAGGTTTAAGATTTTTGCCTCTAATTTTTGCGAAATTATAATAAGTATAGAACAAAAACTTAAACTTAAAAACGAAAAGAATAATAAAAGAAGACAAGGATTTTTACGTGGAAACCTTCTTGGCCTAATAAGAAGGAAAAACCACGACCCCCCGGGATTTCAAAATTCTCACTATGTTAAGGCAATCAATTACAATTACACATAACAATGTTTTACTTCACTTGAAGCTTCTCAATTCTCTAAACGCTTTACTCAAAGCTTCTCTACTTAGGCCTAATTCTCTTCTCTTCTCTTCTCTTCTCTTCTCTCCTTCTCTTTTTCTTCTCTTGATTCTATTCTCTATTCCCTTAGACTTCCCATAAGTCTAATTACAAAAAAACACTCAAATACCCTTTACAAGGCCAATTCTCATAAAGATCAAAATGAAATTGTTGCTTTAAGAAAAATATTATAAATTAATTGGCATTTAAAACTTAGAATATTTTTCTCAATTAAATCTCCCTTAGATGGACACTCTCAATGCAACATTCATCCTTACATGCTGAACCGTAATTTCCCTCTTTTATAAGGGGAACAGCAAGCAGTGCACTCAGCCCATGTTCTCCACGAGTTGCACATATCCCACGTTCTCCATAACTTACTTACTCCCACAAAGAATGGAAAGTTAGTTAAAGGTAGGAGTGGAATGTAACTGCTGTACACATGCACGGTTAAAACATCATGGGTTAAGGAAGATCCTATTTTAAAGGAGACCAATTCAAAGAAGAGAACAAGTCTCTTGAATTCCGAGTTTATAGGAGATAAACAAGGAGTTGATTTTCTCCATGTTTTTAGGCGAATTAAAATCATTTTGCCAATTAATAAATAAATTTAATTAAGCAACTAATTAAATTTTAACCTTTTACATTAACTAAAAACAGAAAACATTATTTTCGTAACTTCCAGTCAATGTCTTCTTCGGACCTGTATCGTGAGGAACAGCACACTGTCTCCATCTACAACATTCGTCAGAACCTCAACTCTAGGAACAGTAAACTGTCTTCAAGAGCAATTTCCCAACTTCTTGGATATTTGAGACATGTACTTCTTTCACGAATCAAGTCATAGGCTTCATCAACGATTCACATTAAATCGGATATATACCTACAAAACAATCTCTAAAAATATGTTTGTTTATTTACAAGTGAAGTCATCATCAAAACCTTAAGAGGCCAACATTATGCACGAAACTTGGCACACAACACTATTTGGCATATATTATTGTGTTGAAATGGTTAGAATTTAAAATAATGGTCATATGCTAGAAATTAGAAGTTAAGTTGCGATTTTAAGGGTTTTTAAACGTTTTTGTCAATTTCGCGCGTAAATTACTCAAACTTGGTTTTGATGCGAAACCGGGGCTGATTAAGGCCTTGGTTATGAAAAGAACACGAAACAACCACAAACACTTAAACAAAATTCTGATCTAGCAAACTGTCGAGCAGCCCTCCTTCAGCTCAGCTTCTAGGAGTCCACGGAGATTTTTAGAATGGTTTTAGGACCTTGATAGCTAGATCCAAGTACCAAGATTCCTTTTCCACTTTAGCCTAGGTCCTGGATGCATAGGTTTGGTGTCCACGTGTCGTGCAAGGTGGTCCGGTCATTAGTTTGCTGCTGCGTCAATTTCGCGCGTAAAGTAGGTCAAACATGGTTTGTTATGCACGAAACTTGGCACACAACACTATTTGGCATATATTATTGTGTTGAAATGGTTAGAATTGAAAATAATAGTCACATGCTAGAAATTAGAAGTTAAGTTGCGATTTTAAGTGTTTTTAAGCGTTTGTGTCAATTTTGCGCGTAAAGTAGGTCAAACATGGTTTGTTATGCACGAAACTTGGCACACAACACTATTTGGCATATATTATTGTGTTGAAATGGTTAGAATTGAAAATAATAGTCATATGCTAGAAATTAGGTGTTAAGTTGCGATTTTAAGGGTTTTTAAGCGTTTTTGTCAATTTCGCGCGTAAAGTTGCTCAAACTTTGTTTGTTTTGCACGAAACTTGGCACAAAAAACTATTTGGTATATATTATTGTGTAGAAGTTGTTAGAATTTGAAATAATAGTCATATTCTAGAATTTACGTGTTAAGTTGCGATTTTATGCGTTTTTATCCGTTTTTGACACTAACATCTATTTTCTCTTAGTGCTTTCAACAACCTTCTTTTTCCGTTGACTGCGGCTATTTTAAGTGTTTTTAAGAGTTTTTGTCAATTTTGCGCGTAAATTAGCTCAAACATGGTTTGTTATGCACGAAACTTGGCACACAACACTATTTGGCATATATTATTGTGTTGAAATGGTTAGAATTTAAAATAATGGTCATATGCTAGAAATTAGAAGTTAAGTTGCGATTTTAAGGGTTTTTAAACGTTTTTCTCAATTTCGCGCGTAAATTACTCAAACTTGGTTTTGATGAGAAACCGGGGTTGATTAAGGCCTTGGTTATGAAAAGAACACGAAACAACCACAAACACTTAAACAAAATTCTGATCTAGCAAACTGTCGAGCAGCCCTCCTTCAGCTCAGCTTCTAGGAGTTCACGGAGATTTTTAGAATGGTTTTAGGACCTTGATAGCTAGATCCAAATACCAAGATTCCTTTTCCACTTTAGCCTAGGTCCTGGATGCATAGGTTTGGTGTCCACGTGTCGTGCAAGGTGGTCCGGTCATTAGTTTGCTGCTGCGTCAATTTCGCGCGTAAAGTAGGTCAAACATGGTTTGTTATGCACGAAACTTGGCACACAACACTATTTGGCATATATTATTGTGTTGAAATGGTTAGAATTGAAAATAATAGTCATATGCTAGAAATTAGAAGTTAAGTTGCGATTTTATGGATTTTTAAGCGTTTTTGTCAATTTTGCGCGTAAAGTAGCTCAAACATGGTTTGTTATGCACGAAACATGGCACACAACACTATTTGGCATATATTATTGTGTTGAAATGGTTAGAATTGAAAATAATAGTCATATGATAGAAATTAGAAGTTAAGTTGCGATTTTAAAGGTTTTTAAACATTTTTGTCAATTTCGCGCGTAAAGTACTCAAACTTGGTTTTGATGCGAAACCGGGGCTGATTAAGGCCTTGGTTATGCAAGGATTAATGTTGTGCGTAAATTTTGATTAATGACACAGTCAAAAACTACAAATGATCATGAAAAGAACATGAAACAACCACAAACACTTAAACAAAATTCTGATCTAGCAAACTGTCAAGCAGCCCTCCTTCAGCTCAGCTTCTAGGAGTCCACGGGGATTGTTAGAATGGTTTTATGACCTTGATAGCTAGATCCAAGTACCAAGATTCCATTTCCACTTTAGCCTAGGTCTTGGATGCATAGGTTTGGTCTCAACGTGTCGTGCAAGGTGGTCTGGTTACTAGTTCGCTGCTGTGTCAATTTCGCGCGTAAAGTAGGTCAAACATGGTTTGTTATGCACGAAACTTGGCACAAAACACTATTTGGTATATTTTATTGTGTTGAAATGGTTAGAATTGAAAATAATAGTCATAGGCTAGAAATTAGAAGTTAAGTTGCGATTTTAAAGATTTTTAAGCGTTTTTGTCAATTTCGCGCGTAAAGTTGGTCAAACATGGACTGTTATGCACGAAACTTGGCACACAACACTATTTGGCATATATTATTGTGTTGAAATGGTTAGAATTGAAAATACTGGTCATATGCTAGAAATTAGAAGTTAAGTTTCGATTTTAAGGGTTTTTAAACGTTTTTGTCAATTTCGCGCGTAAAGTACTCAAACTTGGTTTTGATGCGAAACCGGGGCTGATTAAGGCCTTGGTTATGCAATGATTAATGTTGTGCGTAAGCTATGATTAATGACACAGTCAAAAACTATAAATGATCATGAAAAGAACACGAAACAACCACAAACACTTCAACAAAATTCTGATCTAGCAAACTATCGAGCAGCCCTCCTTCAGCTCAGCTTCTAGGAGTCCACGGGGATTGTTAGAATGGTTTTAGGACCTTGATAGCAAGATCCAAGTACCAAGATTCCATTTCCACTTTAGCCTAGGTCCTGGATGCATAGGTTTGGTCTCCACGTGTCGTGCAAGGTGGTCCGGTCACTAGTTTGCTGCTGTGTCAATTTCGCGCGTAAAGTAGGTCAAACATGGTTTGTTATGCACGAAACTTGGCACACAACACTATTTGGCATATATTATTGTGTTGAAATGGTTAGAATTGAAAATAATAGTCATATGCTAGAAATTAGAAGTTAAGTGGCGATTTTAAGGGTTTTTAAACGTTTTTGTCAATTTCGCGCGTAAAGTGCTCAAACTTGGTTTTGATGCGAAACCGGGGCTGATTAAGGCCTTGGTTATGCAAGGATTAATGTTGTGCATAAGCTTTGATTAATGACACAGTCAAAAACTGGAAATCATCATGAAAAGAACACGAAACAACCACAAACACTTAAATAAAATTCTGATCTAGCAAACTGTCGAGCAGCCCTCCTTCAGCTCAGCTTTTAGGAGTCCACGGGGATTGTTAGAATGGTTTTAGGACCTTGATAGCTAGATCCAAGTACCAATATTCCATTTCCACTTTAGCCCAAGTCCTGGATGCATAGGTTTGGTCTCCACGTGTCGTGCAAGGTGGTCTGGTTACTAGTTTGCTGCTGTGTCAATTTCGCGCGTAAAGTAGGTCAAACATGGTTTGTTATGCACAAAACTTGGCACACAACACTATTTGGCATATATTATTGTTTTGAAATGGTTAGAATTTAAAATAATAGTCATATGCTAGAAATTAGAAGTTAAGTTGCGATTTTAAAGATTTTTAAGCGTTTTTGTCAATTTCGCGCGTAAAGTAGGTCAAACATGGTTTGTTATGCACGAAACTTGGCACACAACACTATTTGGCATATATTATTGTGTTGAAATGGTTAGAAGTGAAAATAATAGTCATATGCTAGAAATTAGATGTTAAGTTGCGATTTTAAGTGTTTTTAAGCATTTTTGTCAATTTTGCGCGTAAAGTAGCTCAAACATGGTTTCTTATGCACGAAACATGGCACACAACACTATTTGGCATATATTATTGTGTTAAAATGGTTAGATTTGAAAATAATAGTCATATGCTAGAAATTAGAAGTTAAGTTGCGATTTTAAGGGTTTTTAAATGTTTTTGTCAATTTCGCGCGTAAAGTACTCAAACTTGGTTTTGATGCGAAACCGGGGCTGATTAAGGCCTTGGTTATGCAAGGATTAATGTTGTGCGTAAGCTTTGATTAATGACACAGTCAAAAACTACAAATGATCATGAAAAGAACAAGAAACAACCACAAACACTTAAACAAAATTCTGATCTAGCAAACTGTCGAGCAGCCCTCCTTCAGCTCAGCTTCTAGGAGTCTACGGGGATTGTTAGAATGGTTTTAGGACCTTGATAGCTAGATCCAAGTACCAAGATTCCATTTCTACTTTAGCCTAAGTCCTGGATGCATAGGTTTGGTCTCAACGTGTCCTGCAAGGTGGTCTGGTCACTAGTTTGCTGCTGTGTCAATTTCGCGCGTAAAGTAGGTCAAACATGGTTTGTTATGCACGAAACTTGGCACACAACACTATTTGGCATATATTATTGTGTTGAAATGGTTAGAATTGAAAATAATAGTCATATGCTAGAAATTAGAAGTTAAGTTGCGATTTTAAGGATTTTTAAGCGTTTTTGTCAATTTCGCGCGTAAAGTAGGTCAAACATGGTTTGTTATGCACGAAACTTGGCACACAACACTATTTGGCATATATTATTGTGTTGAAATTGTTAGAATTGAAAATAATAGTCATATGCTAGAAATTAGGTGTTAAGTTGCGATTTTAAGGGTTTTTAAGCGTTTTTGTCAATTTTGCGCGTAATGTAGCTCAAACTTTGTTTGTTTTGCACGAAACTTGGCATACAACACTATTTGGTATATATTATTGTGTAGAAGTTGTTAGAATTTAAAATCATAGTCATATTCTTGAATTTACGTGTTAAGTTGCGATTTTATGCGTTTTTAACCGTTTTTGACACTAACATCTATTTTCTCTTAGTGCTTTCAACAACCTTCTTCTTCCGTTGACTGCGGCTACTACGCGCTGAAGTTTATGGACGATATTATAAATTCCGTGAAGGACTTTGGAGTCGAAAATATAGATGCCGTAAGTATTTGTTACGTTCTTAATTAAATATATTATTGGTATATAATCTAATGTTGATATCTTTTATTTTAATATTATATATAGGTTTTAAACGACATTCCTAAGGAAACACGCCCTTTGAGAAGTGAAGAGATGCGCGAATTAAAAGACAAGATTGCCGTGCATCTTGCTAATATTTGTCCTTGATAAATTGTAATTATAGTATATTATTTTTTATACTTTAATGTATATATATATATATATATATATATATATATATATATATATATATATATATATATATATATATATATATATATATATATATATATATATATATATATATATATATATATATATATATATATATATATATATATATATATATATATATATATATATATGTACGTAATATTATATTATATATACGAGCGAGAGTTTATTATTACTATTGCATTATTATAATGTTGATTAATGTGATTATCATTGGATTAATCACTGTTATTACATTGTATTATTATTGCATTATTATAAAGATAAAACAGAAAAAGAAAATAAAGATAAAACAGCAAATAAAGAGGTAGTTGCTGCGGTTTTGAACATGACCGCAGCAAATAAAGAGTGTTATTTGCTGCGGTTTTTAACCATGACCGCAGCAAATAACACTCTCTATTTGCTGCGGTTTATGCCCATGACCACAGCAAATAAGGCCCATATTTGCTGCGGTTTTTAATCGCAGCAATTAAAGTACGACATTTGCTGCTATCACAATTGCTGGGGGCCAAAACCGCAGCAAATAAAGGCAAAAAAACCGCAGCAAATGATGTTTTTTCCACTAGTGCATCCAAGCTATGAACATTTTAATCCCTCACTCATGGGCCTAGACATGACATCATCAACTGTATCGTCATCATTAAACACAACAATGTGTTCACCGGGCAAGTGGAAACTTAACCTCTCTACCGATGGAGTCCGATAATGTATATCAAATCCTAAGATGTGCCATGAAGCTTCACTTGTGGAAACATATCAGTAATTGAAGTACTCCTAAATTTCATCAACATCTTGTTCGTTTTCCCCTTCTTCGCGCGTTCTACACCAACCTGATGTAATCCTATATTGTCCTTTTTTGTTGTACATAAAGAGGTATTTAATAGCTCGAGATTGGTTAAACCATTCGACATTAATATGTGCGCTATATTTTCGAAGCAATGAAGGATTGTATAGGAAAACATATCTATTGTCTAGTTCAATGTTACCTTTGACTACAGTTGCACAATTATCCATTCTCTTGTAGTAGGGATAACCATCTTCATCGATATATGTTTCATCATTAAACCTCTTAGGAAAAAGCTTTGAACGCTTCTTGTCTTGCATGCAAGGTGATTTTGGGTTTGAAGATCCACATGGCCCATGAATCATTAAATCTGAAACTAATGTATACAGTGAAGGGTTGTCTTCCTTATTAGGCAACTTAGTAGATATAATTTGTCAATATCAACTGAATTTTGGAGCTTATCATCTTGGGTGAGCCATAAAACTATATGTGCATGTGGAAGACCTCTCATTTGAAATTCAATACTATACGCCACTGAACCTGGAATTGCTCTTCCAAAAATATTTTCCTTCTTCAAATCTTTAACCAATAAATCTAACTTTATTCTAAACACTCGAGACATTATATCTAGTCGATCTTCTTGTCGAAGATCTTTGGACTGAAGAAAACACACTATCTCTGGCCATTTTGGGTTACGGGTAAATGTAATAAATACATCTGGAAACCCATATGTCTTGCATATACCCATAGCATCATGATATACCTCAGTCATAAAACGCAGACTCCCCGGATATGTAGATGCTAATATTATACGTCTACCAACTATGTTTGACATACCATCAGATATTCTCTGTCAATCAAACTATCCAATTCCATTGGTAATGCACCTAGGAACTCATTTTGCAAATGCCAAAATAATAGTTAATTATGGCAATCATATTTTAGCTACCTGAATTCATCTAAAAAAAAGTGTAGGAAGAACCTTATCAAGCTTATCCCTTAGTTCCTTTGTGCTAGCTCCAATTTCGTTTTTGCTTGGGGATCCCAAAGAATGAGTATTACTTCATCACCTTGACTGTCTTTGACCTTGATGTGTGTCTTATACCTTGTATGATATCAAAATACATAATATGTCTTAAAATAACATTAATAAAAAAATTAAATATTTAAATGAAGAAAGTTATAAATTTACCTTGCTAAAGCTGCGCTAACATTTCAATTACACTTGGGGCATCTTAATACACCATTCTCAGTTGTTATTAGCGCGCAACACTTAGAGCATGAACGGTACCACCACTCATTTGAAATATCTATTGCGTAAATAGTGCCAACTGTCCCATAATCCCCTTCTTCAGTTACTTTTTGTAAATCAAAAAATAATCTTTTGGCATTCAAGGAATTTCGATTCTGTTGATTTCACAAAACATGATGAAGGTGCCTCAATTATTTCAATTTGCTCATTTGAATTCTTTTCCATCCTGTAGTTTAAAATAGGATTTATATTATTATAATTATTAAATAAATATTTTGTCTTAAGATTGATAATAAATATAATCTTAAATGGTAAATATAACCTTTTTTTGAATTCCGAAACCTCAAATATGTCTTAAGGATTAATGTACATGATACTGTTATCCCCCAAGCAGTTTTGGACATAAATATTTTCTAAAAAGTTAAGAACATTAGCACAATTCGAGAAGCTGCTAAGGAGACCTTAGGAGTGCCGACAGGTCAACCCTAGGTATGTAGGGAGTCATGGTGGTGTAACAAGGAGGTTCGAAAGAAGATAAATGAAAAAAACAAAAGGTTGAAAGAGCTTTTGGCTTGCATGGAAGAGAGAGATCGGATAAGCAAGAAAGAAATTTATAAAGAGGCTAAACGGGTAGCAAAGAGAGCGGTAGCTGAGGCAAAAAGTCGAGCTTATGAAGATTTTTATAAAAAATTAGATACAAAAGAGGGATTGAAACATTTTTTCAAACTTGCAAAGGCCAAACCCCGTAACAAGCAAGATGTTGAGATAGTTAGGTACACTAAAAATGAGAATGTACAAGTTTTGTTGACACAGGAAGAAAACAAAACTAGGTGTGGTACCATTATTTCTCTAAATTGCTGGATGAATCTTGGGGGCAGAGGAGGTGGGAGGACAGACTCCTAATGTTCAAAACCAACACGAATATGGGCAATCAAGGACATAACCACATATGAAGTTAGAGAAGCTCTCAAAGATATGGGGAAAGGCAAAGTAGTCGGCCTTGACAATATTCCGATCGAGGTATGGAGGTGTTTAGGAGAAGAAGGCATTCGATGGTTGACTAACCTTTTTAATGTTATCTGGAGGACACTCAAAATGCCTGAAGAATGGAGGAGGAGTACACTTATTCCTGTGTATAAAAACAAAGGTGACGCACAAGCTTGTGGGAACTATAGAGGGATTAAACTTCTCAGTCACATAATAAAATCGTGGGAAAGAGTGATAGAGAAGAGAATCAGACAAGAGGCGGTGATTAGGGAACACCAATTTGGTTTTATGCCAGGGAGATAAACCACTGAGGCTATACATGTGCTCAGAAGACTAATGGAAAAATATAGGGAGAAGAAAAAGAATTTGCATATGGTGTTTATAGATTTGGAGAAGGCTTATGATAACATACCGCGATATATTATCTGGGAGAGCTTGTAGAAAAAGGGGATCTCGCGGAGCCATATTGATGTTATACGAGACATGTATGATGGAACATCAACTAACATCTAGACACTCGTTGGGATTACAAGGTTCTTTCTAGTTAGAGTAGGTTTACATCAGGGATCAGCACTAAGCCCTTTCCTTTTTGCAGTCATTATAGATGAGCTTTCCAAGTCTATTTGGGAATTTGTGCCATGTTGCATGTTATTCACTGACGATATAGTGTTGGTCGTAGAATCTAGCGATGAGGCTAATACCAAAATAGATGAATGGAGAGTGATATTAGAAAGTAAAGGGCTTCTTAGTCGTACAAAAACAAAATATTTGAGATGCAATTTTAGTGGCAAAGAGCAAGATGATAGCTAAGAAGTGACCATTGAAGGAGATGTAGTTAATAAGACGACCAAGTTTAAGTATTTAGGATCTGTTATCTAAAGTAATGGGGAGATTAATGGAGATGTAACACACCGTATACGAGCGGGTTGGCTTAAATGGCGAGCAGCCACCGGAGTGTTATGTGATTAGAAGTTTCCGTCTAGACTGAAAGTTAAATTCTACAAAGTTGCCATTAGGCCAGCATTGTTGTATGGGCTAGAGTGTTGGCCTGTAAAGAAGATCCACGAACAAAAGATAGAAGTAGCAGAGATGTGAATGCTAAGGTGGATCTGCGATAAAACAAGGATGGATCAAAATTAGGAGTTTAGAGAGAAGTTAGGGGTTGCCCTACTATTTGCTAAGATGTGCGAAAATATACTAAGATGGTTTGGATATGTGCAAAGAAAGCCAATCGAGGCTTTCGTCAGAAGGATTGAAACCATTATATTGGAGGGTAAGAGGAGTCGAGGAAGACCTAAGAAAACATGGTTTGAACAAATTAAAGACGACCTGAGTGAACTGCACCTTTCCGAGGACCTGACTAGGGATAGGAATAGTTGGAGACGCCAGATTCAAGACTAGTAAAAGTTTCTTTAGTTGTCATTCTTGCCCTGATGCCTAGCTATATACTACCCTACCCTTTTGTAATTTTTTACCCATCGGGGCTATTATTTTATCCCAACCTTTGTGTTGGCTGTTGTAGTTTTTCTGCAAGTAGTTCTTGATCTTCAAGCAACAGTGCTAATCACTTTCCTCTCTATGTAGGGTTCTCACCTTCTAGCGGTAAAATTGATCGCTTTCCTTTAGTACTCCCTCTCATGGGAGCATGAGTGTGGATTTTTCGTCACTTTTCTTCTCCCAGACCCTATTTTTGAGCGAGATATTTAGTTGATCAGGAAACACTCAAAATGTAAAAGCAAAAGATGTGGTAAGAGTTATTTGTACTTTTGATTGAAAACCATTAGCCTATTAATAGTACAAACAAAAGTTTATTTACGGTATATTTTTGAAACAAAGTTTTCTGTATTTTAAAATTTGATTAAATAGGGTAGTAATTGCTTTCAATAGTATTCTGGATGGTTATCATGCAGTTTATAATTGTTGGCATCATTATTACTAAATATATTGATTTTATAAATATTATGCATGCAACTGAATTATTAGTGGAGACTTTTGAAACAAATTTTTTGTATTTTTAAATTAGATTAAATAGGGTAGTAATTGCTTTAAATAATATTCTAGCTATTTATCATACAATTTATAATTAGTGGTATCAATTTACTAAAATATTTAGATTTATAAATATTATGCATGCAGCTGAATATAAAGCTATTCTGGAGGTTTTCATACAAATACATCATTCAGTTTATAATTGATTCTAAATATGTACTAAAATATTTTGATTTTAAAATTATTTGCAATGGTTTTGTTCAAATTTGTATCAGTTTGTAAAGGACGTTATCAATCATTCTGTGAAAAACTGTCACATACATTAAATAGCTACATTTGCAATTGATAATCAATAAAAGATTTTGTCCAAATTTGTATCAGTCATTACATTATAATAATGAATCAATTTTCGGCAAATTGTGTCAGACAATAAATAAATTTATAATTAAAAGCTAATCATTAAACATCGAAGAAAGTAAGAAAATATAATTAAAAATAATAAAATCATTAAATAGTTGAATCATTGAGTACAAATAGTCAAATATGATTTTATTGAAGGTATACCAGAGGTTTTTTACACTTATAATTGGCAAAATAAAACAAAAAAAATTAAAGTTCTTAATCTTTACCTAAATAAAACAGCCAATTACAAATTTTGTTTACATTTTTTTGAATGAAGATCTTCTTCTACTTCAACAAGGGTAGAAGTAGCATCATCTTCAATTTTTTTAAAAAATCTTGTTTCCATTTCAACAGAAGATACATTTGTTCTAAGAAGATCAATGGAATAAGAATGTCGCCTACCATTCAAAGAACATAAACAGTGAGAACCCCATTCCCAATTACCATCCGCTATTAAAGGATGATCTCTATAATAAGAAGCCATTAAAATAGACCAAAGGGTGTTTCGAACTTTCTGGGCAAAAAATCTAAATTTATCTCGTTTTAAAGGGAATAAAATGAAAGGAATTAAATTTGAAGAATTAAACCACAATAGATGAAGGTAATTCAACATATCTGAGTTTTATGAGAAAATAAAAAATAAAAAATGAAAGGGAGTAGTGAGAAAGAAGACGGACTGGCGTGAAGGAATCATGAAACTAGCATTTATGAGCACATGGAGTAACGTGTAGGAAGGTTGTAGATTTGGGTATTTCAATGCCCAAAATCAAAAAAAAAAATAAGGGCATATTGGTAAAATACGTGGCAAATTATGTAAGTTCAAGATTTTGTATGAGGGTATATTTGTCAAAAAAAGTCCCAAAATAGAAAGATTCTAAATAAGAACTTTTAAAAATTTTCAAATGGGAAAAATCGGAAAGACTTTCGAAAACGGAGGTAGTAATTAATAATCAATTAAAGAATTTTAATTATTTTAGGTTAGTTCTAAAATTACAAAAATTAATCAATCTGTGTAAAACTGGCTAAGCCAATAAAAAGCAATTAATATTCAATCTGTGCAATAGAGTATTTGGCCAATTAGAAAAAGACAAATGACATCATTATATGTGTATCCCTATTAAATTGCCATTTGTTATATTATTACAAAATTAATAGTTTGTATGATTATAGATAGTTCCTAACACCAGTGGAAAAAAACCTCATTTGCTGCAGTTTTTTGACCATAATATGCTGTGGTTTTGGCCCCAAGCATTAATGATAGCAACAGATGGCCTATTTTAAATGCTGCGGATTAAAACCGCAGCAGAAAAGGGCACCAAATGCTGCGGGCAACAAGAAAACCGCAACATATAGTAGAACACTATATGCTGCGGGCCACCAAAAAACCGTAGCATATAGTTTTAAACAATATGCTGAGGTTTTTGGGTGGCCCGCAACATATAGTTTATTTATTTATTTTTTCTTTTTTCGTTTAATAATTCAATAACAATGTACAACATAATAAACAATAATTAATCGTATAATCCAATGATAATCTCAAATAACACCAATAATCTCTTCGTAATAATAAACTCTCGATCATATATACATTAAAGTCATAAAAAATCTATACTAATTACAATTTACCAAGGACAAAATTTAGCAAGATATGCGGCAATCATATCATTTAATTCGCGCATTTCTTCAATTCTCAAAGGGCGTGTTTCCCTTGGAATGTCGTATAAAACCTATAATATAATATAAAATTAAAAGATTAATAAACACTAGATTTTACAAATAATAATAGTAAATATATATATATATATATACATATATATATATATATATATATATATATATATATATATATATATATATATATATATATATATATATATATATATATATATATGTATATATATATATATATATATATATATATATATATATATATATATATATATATATATGTATATATATATATATATATATATATGTATATATATATATATATATATGTATATATATATATATATATATATATATATATATATATATATATATATATATATATATATATATATATATATATATATATATGTATATACATATATATATATATATATATGTATATATATATATATATATGTATATACATATATATATATGTATATATATATATATATATATATATATATATATATATATATATATATATATATATATATATATATATATATATATATATATATACATATATATGACTAGGATTTTCAATTCTAACTACTTCAACACAACAATATATACCAAATAGTGTTGTGTGCCAAGTTTCGTGCAAAACAAACCAAGTATGAGCTACTTTATGCGCGAAAGTGCCAAAATAGCTTTAAAACGCATAAATTCACAAATTGACACGTAATTTCTAGCATATGATTGTGATTTTCAATTCTAACCACTTCAACACAATAATATATACCAAATAGTGTTGTGTGCCAAGTTTCGTACAAACAAACCAAGTTTGACCTACTTTACGTACTAAAGTGCCAAAAAAGCTTAAAAACACATAAAATTGAAACTTAACACGTAATTTCTAGCATATGACTATGATTTTCAATTCGAACCACGACAACACAATAATATATACCAAATAGTATTGTGTGCCAAGTTTCGTGCAAAACATACCAAGTTTGAGCTATGTAATGCGCGAAAGTGCCAAAAAAGTTTAAAAACGCATAAAATCGCAATTTAACACGTAATTACTAGCGTATGACTATGATTTTCAAATTTAACCACTTCCACACAATAATATACACCAAATAGTGTTCTGTGCCAAGTTTCGTGCAAAAAAACCAAGTTTTAGCTACTTTAGGCGCGAAAGTGCTAAAAAAGCTTAAAAACGCAAAAAATCGCAACTTAACACGTAATTTCTAGCATATGACTATTTTTCAATTCTAACCAATTCAACACAACAATATATACCAAATAGTATTGTGTGCCAAGTTTCATATAAAACAAACAAAGTTTGAGCTACTTTAAACGCGAAAGTGCCAAAAAAGTTTAAAAACACATAAAATCGCAACATAACACGTAAGTTTGTAGCATATGACTAGGATTTTCAATTTTAACCACTTCAACACAATAATATATACCAAATAGTGTTGTATGCGATGTTTCGCTCAAAACAAACCAAGTTTGAGTTTCTTTATGCGCAAAATTGCAAAAAACGCTTAGTAACCCTTTAAATTGCAACTTAAAACGTAATTTCTAGCATATGACAATGATTAAAAATTCTAACCACTACAAAAAAACAATATATACCACATAGTGTTGTGTGCCAAGTTTCGTCTAAAACAAACCAAGTGTGAGCTACTTTAGGCGCGAAAGTGGCAAATAAGCTAAAAGCCGCATAAAATCGCAACTTGACACGTAATTTCTAGCATATGACTATGATTTTAAATTATAACCACTTCAACAGAAAAATATATACCAACTAGTGTTGTGTGCCAAGTTTCATGCAAAACAAACCAAGTTTGAGCTACTTTATGCGCGAAAATGCGAAAAAAGCTTAAAAACGTATAAAATCGCAACTTAACACGTAATTTCTAGCATATGAGTATGATTTTAAATTCTAACCACTTCAACACAACAATATATACCAAATAGTGTTGTGTGACTACTTTCGTGCAAAACAAACCAAGTTTGAGCTACTATATGCGCGAAATTGCCAAAAAAGCTTAACAATGCATAAAATCGCAACTTAACACAAAATTTCTAGCATAAGACTATGATTTACATTTCTAACCACTTCAACACAATAACATATACCTATTAGTGTTGTGTGACAAGTTTCGTGCAAAACAAACCAAGTTTGAGCTACTTTATGCGCGAAAGTGCCAAAAAAGATTAAAAACATATTAAATCGCAATTTAACACGTAATTTCTAGCATATGACTATAATTTTCAAATCTAACCACTTCAACACAATAATATATACCAAATAGTGTTGTGTGCCAAGTTTCGTGCAAAAAAAACCAAGTTTGAGCTACTGTAGGCGCGAAAGCGCTAAAAAAGCATAAAAACGCAAAAAATCGCAACATAACATGTAATTTCTAGTATGTGACTATTATTTTCAATTCTAACCGCTTCAACACAACAATATATACCAAATAGTGTTGTGTGCCTAGTTTCGTATAAAACAAACCAAGTTTGAGCTACTTTATGCGCGAAAGTGCCAAAAACGTTTTAAAACGCATAAAATCGCAATAGAATATGTAATTTTGTGGCATATGACTAGGATTTTCAATTCTAACCACTTCAACACAATAATATATACGAAATAGTGTTGTATGTGATGTTTCGTGCAAAATTGCCAAAAACGCTTAAGAACCCTTAAAATTGCAACTTTAAACCTAATTTCTAGCATATGACTATGATTTTAAATTCTAACCACTTCAACAGAATAATATATACCAATTAGTGTTGTGTGCCAAGTTTCATGCAAAACAAACCAAGTTTGAGCTACTTTATGCGCGAAATTGCCAAAAAAGCTTAAAAACGCATAAAATCGCAACTTGAAACATAATTTCTAGCATATGACTATGATTTTCAATTCTAGGCACTTTAACACTATAATATATACGAAATAGTGTTGTGTGCTAAGTTTCGTGCAAAACAAACGAAGTTTGAGCTACTTTATGCGCGAAAGTGCCAAAAAAGCTTAACAACGCATAAAATCACAACTTGGCACGTAATTTCTAGCATATGACTATGATTTTCAATTCTAACCACTTAAGCACAATAACATATACCAAATAATGTTGTGTGATAAGTTACGTGCAAAACAAACCAAGTTTGAGCTAATTTATGCTCGAACGTGGCAAAAAAGCTTAAAAACGCATAAAATCGCAACTTGAAACGAAATTTCTATCTTATGACTATTCTTTTCAATTCTAGCTACTTCAGCACAATAATATATACCAAATAGTGTTATGTGCCAAGTTTCGTGCAAAACAAACAAAGTTTGAGCTACTTTATTCACGAATGTGCCAAAAAAGCTTAACACGCATAAAATCGCAATTTAACACGTAATTTCTAACATATGACTATGATTTTCAAATCTAACCACTTCAACACAATAACATATACCAAATAGTCTTGCGTGCCAACTTTCGTGCAAAACAAACAAAGTTTGAGCTACTTTATGCGCGAAAGTGCCAAAAAAGCTAAAAAACGCGTAAAATCGCAACTTGAAACGTAATTTCTAGCATATGACTTAGATTTCAATTCTAGCCACTTTAACACAATAATATATACCAAATAGTGTTGTGTGCCAATGTTCGTGCAAAACAAACGAAGTTTGAGCTACTTAATGCGCTAAAGTGCCAAAACACTTAAAAACCCATTTAATCGGAACATAATACGTAATTTCTAGCATATCACTATGATATAGAATTTTAACCACTGCAACACAATAATATATACCAAATAGTGTTGTATGCCAAGCTTCGTGGAAAACAAACCAAGTTTGAGCAACTTTAGGCGCGAATGTGCCAAAAAAGGTTAACAACGCATAAAATCGCAACTCAACACGTAATTTCTAGCATATGACTATGATTTTAAGTTCTAACCACTTCAACACAATAATATATACCAAATAGTGTTGTGTGCCAAGTTTCGTGCAAAACAAACCAAGTTTGAGCTACTTTATGCGCTAAAGTGCCAAAACAATTAAAAACGCATAAAATTGTAACTTAACACGTAATTTCTTGCACATGACTATGACTTATAATTCTAACAACTTTAACAAAATAATATATACCAAATAGTGTTGTGTGCCAAGTTTCGTATAAAACAAACAATGTTTGAGCTACTTTATGCGCGAAAGTGCCAAAAAAGCTTAAAAACGCATAAAATCGCATTATATAACACGTAATTTGGTAACATATGACTAGGACTTTAATTTCTAACCACTTCAACACAATAATATATACCAAATAGTGTTGTGTGCCAAGTTTCGTGAAAACAAACCAAGTTTGAGCTACTTCATGCGCTAAAGTGCTAAAACACTTAAAAACCCTCAAAATCGCAACTTTACACGTAATTTTTAGCATATGACTATGATTTAAAATACTAATCACTTCAACACGATAATATATATTAAACAGTGTCGTGTGCCAAATTTCGTGCAAAACAAACCAAGTTTGAGCTACTTTATACGCTAAAGTGCTAAAACACTTAAAAACGCATAAAATCGCAACTTAACACGTAATTTCAAGCATATGAGTATGTCATAGATTTCTAAACACTTCAACATAATAGCATATACAAAATAGTGTTGTGTGCAAAGTTTCGTATTAAACAAACCAAGTTTGAACTACTTTATACGCGAAAGTGCCAAAAAAGCTTAAAAACGCATAAAATCGCAACGTAACACGTAGTTTTGTAGCATATGACTAGGATTTTACATTATAACCACTTCAACACAATAATATATATACCAAATAATATTATGTTCCAAGTTTCGTTCAAAACAAACCAAGTTTGAGCTACTTTAGACGCGATACTGCCAAAATAGCTTTAAAACGCATAAAATCGCAACTTGACACGTAATTTAAAGCATATGACTATGATTTTCAATTCCAACCGCTTCAACAAAATAATATATAGCAAATAGTGTTGTGTGCCAAGTTTCATCCAACACAAACCAAGTTTGAGCTACTTTATGCGCGAAAGGTAAAAAACGCATAAAATCGTAACTGAACACGTAATTTTGTAGCATATGACTAGGATTTTCAATTATAACCACTTCAACACAATAATATATACTAAATAGTGTTCTGTGCCATGTTTCGTCCAAAACAAACCAAGTTTGAGCTACTTTAGGTGCGAAAGTTCGAAAATAGCTTTAAGACGCATAAAAATCGCAACTTGACACGTAATTTTTAGCATATGACTATGATTTTCAATTTTAACCACTTCAAAACAATAATATATACCAAATAGTGTTCTGTGCCATGTTTCGTGCAAAACAAACCAAGTTTGAGCTACTTTATGCGCGAAAGTGCCAAAAAAGCTTTAATACACCTAAAATCGCAACTTAACAAGTAATTTCTAGCATATGACCATGATTTTCAATTCGAACTACTTGAACACAATAATGTATAACAATAGTGTTGTGTGCCAAGTTTCGTGCAAAACAAACCAAGTTAATTTGTGCGGGAAAGTGCCAAAAAATTAACAACGTAAAAAATCGCAATTCAACACGTAATTTCTAGCATATGAATATGATTTTAAAATCTAACCACTTAAACACAATAATAAATACCAAATAGTGTTGTGTGCCAATTTCGTGCATAACAAACCAAGTTTGAGCAACTTTAGGTCCGAAAGTGCCAAAAATGCTAAAAAACGAAACAAATCGCAATTTAACACGTCATTTCTAGCATATGACTATGATTTTCAAAGATAAACACTTTAACAAAATAATATATACTAAATAGTGTTGTGTGCTAAGTTTCGTGCAAAACAATCCAAGTTTGAGCTACGTTTTGCGCGAAAGTGCCAGAAAAGTTTAACAATGCATAAAAAATGCAATTTAACACGTAATTTCTAGCATATGACTAGTATTTTCAAATCTAACAACTTCCACACAATAATATGTACCAAATAGTGTTGTGTGCCAAGTTTCGTACAAAACAAACCAAGTTTGAGCTACTTTGTGCGCGAAAGCAAAAAAACGCATAAAATCGCAACTTAACACGTAGTTTTGTAGCATATGGCTAGGATTTTCAATTATAACCACTTCAACACAATAAAATATATACCAAATAGTGTTGTGTGCCAAGTTTCGTCCTAAACAATTCAAGTTTGAGCTACTTTAGGCGCGAAAGTGCCAAAATAGCTTTAAAACGCATAAAATCGCAACTTGACACTTAATTTCTAGTATATGACTATGACTTTCAATTCTAACCGCTTCAACACACTAATATATAGCAATTAGTGTTGTGCGCCATGTTTCGTGGAAAACAAACCAAGTATGAGCTACTTTATGCGCGAAAGTGCCAAAAAAGCTTAAAAACACATAAAATCGCAACTTAACAAGTAATTTCTAACATATGACCATGATTTTAAATTCGATCCACTTCAACACAATAATATATACCACATAGTGTTGTGTGCCAAGTTTCGTATAAAACAAACCAAGTTACTTTAGGCCCGAAAGTGCCAAAAAAGCTAAAAAACGCATTAAATCTTAATTTAACACGTAATTTCTAGCATATGACTATGATTTTCAAATTTAACCACTTCAACACAATAATATATACTAAATAGTGTTGTGTGCCAAGTTTCGTGCAAAACAAACCAAGTTTGAGCTACTTCAAGCGCGAAAGTGCCAAAAAAGTTTAACAACGCATAATAAACGCGATTTAACACGTAATTTCTAGCATATAACTAGTATTTTCAAATCTAACCACTTCGAGAGTTGTGTGCCAAATTTCGAGAAAAACAAACCAACTTTGAGCTACTTTATGTGCGAAAGCTAAAAAACGCATAAAATCCCAACTTAACACTTTGTTTTGTAGTATATGACTAGAATATTTAATTATAAACACTTCAACACAATAACATATACCAAATAGAGTTGTGTGCTAAGTTTCGTCTAAAACAAACCAAGTTTGATCTACTTTAGGCGCGAAAGTGCCAAAAAAGCTTAAAAACGTATAAAATCGCAACTTAACACGTAATTTCTAGCATATGACTATGATTTTCAATACTAACCACTTCAACAAAATAATATATACCAAATAGTTCTGTGTGCCAAGTTTCGTGCAAAACAAATCAAGTTTACCTTTTTAATGCACGAAAGTGCCAAAAAAGCTTAAAAACGCATAAAATCGCAATTTAACACGTAGTTTTTAGCATATGACTATGACTTTCAAATCTAACCACTTCAACACAATAATATATACAAAATAATGTTTTGTGCCAAGTTTCGTGCAAAACAAACCAAGTTTGATCTACTTTAGGTGCGAAAGTGCCAAAAAAGCTTAAAAACGCATAAAATCACAACTTAACACGCATATGACTATGATTTTTAATTCTAACCACTTCAACACAATAATATATACCAAATAGTGTTGTGTGCCATGTTTTGTATAAAACAAACCAAGTTTGAGCTACTTTATGCGCGAAAGTGCTAAAGAAGCATAAAAACGCATAAAATCTCAACTTAACAAGTAATTTTTTAGCATATGACTAGGATTTTCAAATATAACAAATTCAACAAAATAATATATACCATATAGTGTTGTGTGCCAAGTTTCGTACAAAACAAACGAAGTTTGATTTATTTTAGGCGTGAAAGTGCCAAAAATGCTAAAAAACACATAAAATCGCAACTTGACACGTAATTTCAAGCAAATGACTACGATTTTCAATTCTAACCACTTCAAAACAATAATATATACCAAATAGTTTTGTGAGCCAAGTTTCGTGCAAAACAAGCCAAGTTTGATCTACTTTATGCCCGAAAGTACCAAAAATACTTAAAAACACATAAGATCGCAACTTGAGACGTAATTTCTAGCATATGACGATGATTTTCAATTTTAACCATTTCAACACAAAAATATAAACCAAATAGTGTTGTGTTCGAAGTTTCGTATAAAACAAACCAAGTTTGAGCTACTTTATGCGCGAAAGAGCCAAAAAAGCCAAAAAACGCATAATATCGTAACTTAACACACAATTTCTAGCATATGACTATGATTTTAAAATATATAACCAATTTAATACAATAATACATAACATATAGTGTTGTGTGCCAAGTTTCGTGCAAAACAAACCAAGTTTGATTTAGTTTAGGCGCGAATGAGCAAAAAATGCTAAAAAACGCATAAAATCGCAACTTGACACGTAATTTCGAGCATATGTGTATGATTTTAAATTCTAACCACTTCAACACAATAATATATACCAAATATTTTTGTGTGCTAAGTTTCGTGCAAAACAAACGAGGTTTGAGCTACTTTATGCGCAAAAGTGCCAAAAAAGCTTAACAACGCATAAAATCGCATCTTCACACGTAATTTCTAGCATATGACTATGATTTTCGATTTTAACCACTTCAAAACAATAATATATACCAAATAGTTTTGTGAGCCAAGTTTCGTGCAAAACAAGCCAAGTTTGATATACTTTATGCCCGAAAGTACCAAAAATACTTAAAAACACATAAGATCGCAACTTGACACGTAATTTCTAGCATATGACGATGATTTTCAATTTTAACCATTTCAACACAATAATATATACCAAATAGTGTTGTGTTTGAAGTTTCGTATAAAACAAACCAAGTTTGAGCTACTTTATGCGCGAAAGAGCCAAAAAAGCCAAAAAACGCATAATATCTCAACTTAACACACAGTTTCTAGCATATGACTATGATTTTAAAATATATAACCAATTTAACACAATAATACATAACATATAGTGTTGTGTGCCAAGTTTCGTGCAAAACAAACCAAGTTTGATTTAGTTTAGGCGCGAATGAGCAAAAAATGCTAAAAAACGCATAAAATCGCAACTTGACACGTAATTTCGAGCATATGTGTATGATTTTAAATTCTAACCACTTCAACACAATAATATATACCAAATATTTTTGTGTGCTAAGTTTCGTGCAAAACAAACGAGGTTTGAGCTACTTTATGCGCAAAAGTGCCAAAAAAGCTTAACAACGCATAAAATCGCATCTTCACACGTAATTTCTAGCATATGACTATGATTTTCGATTTTAACCACTTCAACACAATAAAATATATCAAATAGTGTTGTGTGACAAGTTTCGTGCAAATCAAACCAAGTTTGAGCTATTTTATGCGCGAAAGTGCCGAAAATGCTTGAAAACGCATAAAATTGCAACTTGAAACGAAATTTCTATCATATGACTATTATTTTCAATTCTAGCAATTTCAACACAATAATATATACCAAATAGTGTTGTGTGCCAAGTTTTGTGCAAAACAGACGAAGTTTGAGCTACTTTATGTGCAAAAATGCCAAAAAGCTTAACAACGAATAAAATCGCAATTTAACGCGTAATTTCAAGCATATGACTATGATTTTCAAATCTATGCACTTCAACAAAATAATAAAAACCAAATAGTGTTGTGTGCCAATTTCGTGCAAAACAAACCAAGTTCGAGCTACTTTATGCGCGAAAGCTAAAAAATGCATAAAATCGCAACTTAACACGTAATTTGGTAGCATATGACGAGGATTTTCAATTATAACCACTTCAGCACAATAATATATATCAAATAGTGTTGTGTGCCAAGTTTCGTCATTAACAAACCAAGTTTGAGCTACTTTAGACTTTAGGCGCGAAAGTGCCAAAATAGCTTTAAAACGCTTTAAATCGTAACTTGACGCGTAATTTCTAGCATATGACTATGATTTTCAATTCTAACTACTTCAACAGAATAATATATACCAAATAGGATTTTTTGCCAAGTCTCGTGCAAAACAAACCAAGTTTGAGCTACTTTATGCGCGAAAGTGCCAAAGGAGCTTAAAAACACATAAAATCGCAACTTAACAAGTAATTTCTAGCATATAACCACTAATTTCAATTTGAACCACTTCAACACAATAATATATACCAAATAGTGTTGTGTGCTAAGTTTCGTAAAGAACAAACCAAGTTACTTTATGCGCGAAAGTGCCAAAAAAGCTTAAAAACACATAAAATCGCAACTTAACATGTTATTTCTAGCATATGACCATTATTTTCAATTCGAACCACTTCAACACAATAATATATACCAAATAGTGTTGTATGCCAAGTTTCGTGCAAAACAAATCAAGTTTCCACTTAAAGCACGAATGTGCGAAAAAAGCTTATAAACGCATAAAATCATAATTTAAGACGTAATTTCTAGCATATGACTATGATTTTCAAATCAAACCACTTAAACACAATAATATATACAAAATAGTGTTGTGTGCCTAGTTTCGTACAAAAAAAAAGTTTTAGCTACTTTAGGCGCGAAAGTGCCAACAAAGCTTAAAAACGCATAAATTCGCAACTTAACACGTAATTTCTAGCATATGACCATGATTTTAATTTCTAACCACTTCAACACAATAATATATACCAAATAGTGTTTTGTGCCAAGTTTCGTATAAAACAAACCAAGTTTGAGGTACTTTATGCTCGAAAGTGCCAAAAAAGCTTAAAAACGCATAATATTGTAACTTAACAAGTAAGTTTGTAGCATATGACTAGAATTTTCAATTCTAACCACTTCAATAGAATGATATATACCAAATAGTGTTGTATGCCAAGTTTCGTGCAAAACATACCATGTTTGAGCTGCTTTATGTACAAAAGTGCCAGAAAAGCATAAAAACGTATAATATCGAAACTTAACACGTAATTTCTAGCATATAACTATGATTTTCAATTCTAACGACATCAACATAATAATATATACCAAATAGTGTGGTGTGCCAAGCTTCATGCAAAACAAACGAAGTTTGAGCTACTTTATGCGCTAAAGTGCCAAAACACTTACAATCCCATAAAATCGCAACTTAGCATTTAATTTCTAGTATATGACTATCATTTTCAAATCTAACCACTTCAACACAATACTATACACCATATAGTGTTGTGTGCCAAATTTCGTGCAAAACAAACCAAATTTGAGCTACTTTAGGCGCGAAAGTGCCAAAAAAGCTAAAAAACGTATAAAATCGCAACTTGACACGTAATTTCTAGCATCTGACTATGATTTCCAATTCTAACCACTTTAACAGAATAATATATACCAATTAGTGTTGTGTGCCGCGTTTCGTGCAAAACAAACCAAGTTTGAGCTACTTTATTCGCAAAAGTGCCAAAAACGCTAAAAAACCCTTAAAATCGCAACTTAACACGTAATTTCTAGAAAATGACTGTGATTTACAACTCTAACAACTTCAACACAATAATATATACCAAATAGTGTTGTGTGCCAAGTTTCGTATAAAACAAACCAAGTTTGAGCTACTTTATTCGCGTAAGTGCCACAACACTTAAAAATGCATAAAATCGCAAATTAACACGTAATTTCTAGCATATGACTATGACATAGAATTTTAACCACTTCAACACAATAATATATACCATATAGTGTTGTGTGCAAGGTTTCATGCAAAACAAACCAAGTTTGAGCAACTTTAGGTGCATAAGAGCCAAAAAAGCTTAACAACGCATAAAATCACAACTTAACACATAATTTCAAGCATATGACTATGATTTTAAGTTCTAACCACTTCTACACAGCAATATATACCAAATAGTGTTGTGTGCCAAGTTTCGTGATAAACAAACCAAGTTTGAGCTACTTTATGCGCTAAAGTGCATAAACACTTAAATACGCATAAAATCGCAACTTAACACGTAATTTCTAGCATATGACAATGACTTAGAGTTCTAACCACTTAACCAAAAAAATTGTGCCAAGTTTCGTAAAAAACAAAACAACTTTGAGCTACTTTATGCGCGAAAGTGCTAAAAAGCTTAAAAACGCATAAAATCATAACTTAACACGTAATTTTGAAGCATATGACTAGAATTTTAAATTCTAAGAACTTCAACACAATAATATATACCAAATACTGTTGTGTGCCAAGTTTCGTGCAAAACAAACGAAGTTTGAGCTACTTTATGCGCAAAAGTGCCAAAAACGCGTAAAAACCTTTAAAATCGCAACTTTACACGTAATTTCTAGCAAATGACTATGATTTGAAATTCTAACCACATCAACACAATAATATATACCAAATATTTTTGTGTGCTAAGTTTCTTGCAAAACAAACCAAGTTTGAGCTACTTTATGCGTTAAAGTACCAAAACACTTAAAAAGGCATAAAATCGCAACTTAACACGTAATTTCTAGCATATGACTATGACTTAGAATTCTAGCCACTGCAACAAAATAATATATACAAAATAGTGTTGTGTGCCAAGTTTCATATAAAACAAACAAGGTTTCAGCTATTTTAAGCGCGAAAGTGCCAAAGAAGCTTAAAAACGCATAAAATCGCAACTTAACACGTAATTTCTAGCATATGACTATGAATTAGAATTCTAACCACTTCAACACAATAATATATACCAAATAGTGTTGTGTGCCAAGTTTCTTGCAAAACAAACCAAGTCTGAGCTACTTTATGCGCAAATGTGCCAAAAACGCTATAACACCCTTAAAATCGCAACTTAACACGCAATTTCTAGCATATGACTGTGATTTACAAGTGTAACCACTTCAACACAATAATATATACCAAGTAGTGTTGTGTGTCAAGTTTCGTATAAACAAACCAAGTTTAAGCTACTTTATGCACGAAAGTGCCACCAAAGCTTTAAAACGCATAAAATGGCAACTTAACAGGTAATTTCTAGCATATGACTATGATTTTCAATTGTAACCACTTCAACACAATAATATATACTAAATAGAGTTGTGTACCAAGTTTCGTGCGAAACAAACCAAGTTTGAGCTAGTTTATGAGCTAAAGTGCCAAAACACTTAATAACGCATAAAATCGCAACTTAGCACGTAATTTCTAGCATATGACTAAGACATAAAATTCTAACCACTTCAACGCAATACTATACACCAAATAGTGTTGTGTGCCAAGTTTCGTGGAAAACAAACCAAGTTTGAGCTACTTTAGGCGTAAAAGTACCAAAAACGCTTAAAAACCCTTATAATCGCAACTTAACACGTAATTTCTATCATATGACTATGATTTACAATTCTAACCATTTCAACACAATAATAAATACCAAATAGTTTTGTGTGCCAAGTTTTGTATAAAATAAACAAAGTTTGAGCAACTTTTTGCGCAAAAGTGTCAAAAAAGCTTAAAAACGCATAAAATCGCAACTAAACACGTAATTTCTAGCATATGACTATCATTTTCAATTCTAACCATTTCAACACAATAATATATACCAAATAGTGTTGTGTGCCTAATTTCGTGCAAAACAAACCAAGTTTGATCTATTTTATGCGCTAAAGTGCCAAAGTACTTAAAAATCCATTAAATCGCAACTTAACTCGTAATTTCCAGCATATTACTATGACATAGAATTCTTACCACTTCAACACAATAATATATACAAAATAGTGTTGTGTGCCAAGTTCGTGCAAAACAAACCAAGTTTGAGCTACTTTATGCGCTAAAGTGCAACCACATTTAAAAACGCATAAAATCGCAACTTAACACGTAATTTCTCGCATATGACTATAACTTAGAATTCTAACCACTTCAACAAAATAGTATATAGCAAATAGTGATGTGTCCCAAGTTACGTATAAAACAAACCAAGTTTGAGCTACTCTATGCGCGAAAGTGCCAAAAAAGCTTAAAAACGAATAAAATCGCAACTTAAGACGAAATTTTGTAGCATATGACTTGAATTTTCAATTCTAACCACTTCAACACAGTAATATATACCTAATAGTGTTGTGTTCCAAGTTTCGTATAAAACAAACAAAGTTTGAGCTACTTTATTCGCAAAAGTGCCAAAACACTTAAAAAGTCCTTAAAATCGCAAAGTAACACGTAATTTCTAGCATATGACTATGAAATAGAATTTTAACCACTTCAACACAATAATATATACCAAATAGTGTTGTGTGCAAAGTTTCATGCAAAACAAACCAAGTTTGCGCAACTTTACGCGCGAAAGTGCCAAAACACTTAAAAATCCCATAAAATCACAACTTAACACATAATTTCAAGCATATGACTATGATTATAAGTTCTAACCACTTCTACACAATAATATGTAACAAATAGTGTTGTGTGCCAAGTTTCGTGATAAACAAACTAAGTTTGAGCTAATTTATGCGCTAAAGTGCCCAAACACTTAAAAACGCATAAAATCGCAACTTAACATGTAATTTCTAGCATATGACAATGACTTAGAATTCTAACCATTTAACCAAAATAATATATACCAAATAGTGTTTTGTGCCATGTTTCGTATAAAACAAACCAAGTTTGAGCTACTTTATGCGCGAAACTGCCAAGAAAGCTTAAAAAGGCATAAAATCCCAACTTAACACGTAATTTTTAAGAAAATGACTAAGGATTTTCAATTCTAACCACTTCAACACAATAATATATACCAGATAGTGTTGTGTGCAATGTTTCGTGCAAAACAAACCAAGTTTGAGCTACTTTATGCGCGAAAGTGCCTAAATACTTAAAAACCCATAAAATCGCAACTTAACATGTAATTTCTAGCATATGACTATGAATTAGAATTCTAACAAATTCAACACATTAATATATACCAAATAGTGTGGTGTGTCAAGTTTCGTGCAAAACAAACCATGTCTGAGCAACTTTATGCGCAAATGTGCCAAAAATGCTAAAACACCCTTAAAATCGCAAATTAATACGTAATTTCTAGCATATGAATGTTATTTACAATTCTAACCACTTCAACACAATAATATATACCAAATAGTGTTGTGTGCCAAGTTTCGTATAAAACTAACCAAGTTTGAGCTACGTTATGCGTGAAAGTGCCACAAATGCTTAAAAACGCATAAAATCCCAACTTAACAGGTAATTTCTAGCGTATGACTATGATTTTCAATTCTAACCACTTCAACACAATAATATATAGCAAATAGTGTTGTGTGCCATGTTTCGTGCAAAACAAACCATGTTTGAGCTACTTAATGTGCGAAAGTGCCAAAAAAGCTTAAAAACGCTTAAAATCACAACTTAACATGTTATTTTGTAGCATATGACGAGGATTTAAAATTCTAACCACTTCAATACAATAATATATACCAAATAGTGTTGTGTGTTAAGTTCCGTGCAAAACAAACCAAGTTTGAGCTACTTTAGGCGCGATAGTGCCAAAAAAGCTTTAAAACGCATAAAATCGCAACTTGCCACGTAATTTCTAGCGTATAACAAAGATTTTCAATTCTAACCACTTCAACACAATAATATATACCAAATAGTTTTGTGTGCCAAGTTTCGTGCAAAACAAACCAAGTTTGAGCTACATGATGCGCTAAAGTGCCAAAACACTTAAAAACGCATAAAATCGCAACTTAACACGTAATTTCTAACATATGACTATGACTTAGAATTCTAACCTCTTCAACAAAATAGTATATACCAAATAGTGTTGCGTTTCATGTTTCGTATAATACAAACCAAGTTTCTGAAACTTTATGCCCGAAAGTGCCAAAAAAGCTTAAAAACGCATAAAATCGCAACTTAACACGTCATTTTGTAGCATATGACTAGGATTATAAATTCTAACAACTTCAAATCAATAATATATACCAAATAGTATTGTGTACTACGTTTCATGCAAAACAAACAAAGTTTGAGCTACTTTAGGCGCGAAAGTACCAAAAAAGCGTAAAAACGCATAAAATCGGAACTTGATACGTAGTTTTTTAGCATATGAGTAGGATTTTCAATTCTAATCACTTCAACACAATAATATATACCAAATACTGTTTTGTGCCAAGTTCCGTGCAAAACAAACCAAGTTTTACTTACGTTATGCGCCAAAGTGCCAAAACACTTAAAAACGCATAAATTCGCAACTTAACACGTAATTTTGTAGCATATAACTAGGATTTTATATTCTAACCACTTCAACACAATAATATATACCAAATAGTGTTATATACCAAGTTTCGTGCAAAACAAACCAAGTTTGAGTTACTTTATGCTCGAAAGACCACTTCAACACTATAACATATACCAATTAGTGTAGTGTGCTAAGTTTCGTGCAAAAAAGAACCAAATGTGAGCTACGTTATGCGCGAAAGTGCCAAAAAAGCATTAATACGCATAAAATCGCAATTTAACACGTATTTTCTAGCATAAGACTATGATTTTCAATTCTAACCACTTCAACACAATAATATATACCAAATAGTGTTGTGTACCAAGTTTCGTATAAAACAAACCAAGTTTGAGCTACTTTTTGCACAAAAGTGCCAAAAAAGCTTAAAAATGCATTAAATCGCAACTTAACGCGTAATTTTGTAGCATATGACTAGGATTTTCAGTTCTAACGACTTCCACACAATAATATTTACCAAATAGTGTTGTATGCCAAGTTTCGTGCAAAACAAACCAAATTTGACCTACTTTATGCGCGAAAGTGCAAAAAAAGTTGAAAAACGCGTAAAATCGCAAATTAACACGTAATTTCTAGCATATGACTATGATTTTCAATTCTAACCAATTCTAAAACGCGTAAAATCGCAAATTAACACGTAATTTCTAGCATATGACTATGATTTTCAATTCTAACCACTTCTTCACAATAATATATACCAAATAGTGTTCTGTGCCAAGTTTCATGCAAAGCAAACCAAGTTCTACTTTATGCGCTAAAGTGCCATAACACTTAAAAACCCATAAAAAAGCTAAATAACGCATAAAATCGCAACTTGACACGTAATTTCTAGCATATGACTATGATTTTTAATTCTAAACACTTCAAAAGAATAATATATACCAATTAGTGTTGGGTGCCAAGTTGCGTGCAAAACAAACCAAGTTTGAGGTACTTTATGCGCGAAAATGCCAAAAAAGCTTAAAAACGCATAAAATCCCATCTTGACACGTAATTTCTAGCATATGACTATGATATTCCATTATAACAACTTCAACACAATAATATATACCAAATAGTGTTGTGTGCCAAGTTTCGTGCAAAACAAACGAAGTTTGAGCCACTTTATGCGAGAAAGTGCGAAACAAGCTTAAGACCGCATAAAATCGCAATTTAACACGTAATTTCTAGCATATGACTATGATTTTCAAATCTAACCACTTCAACACAATAACATATACCAAATAGAGTTGTTTACCATGTTTCGAGCAAAACAAACAAAGTTTGAGCTACTCTAGGCCCGAAAGTGCAGTAAAGGTAAAAAAATGCATAAAATCGCAACTTTACACGTAATTTCTAGCATATAACCAAATAGTGTTGTGTGCCAAGTTTCTTTCAAAACAAACCAACTTTGAGATACTTTATGTGCAAAAGTGCCTAAAAAGCTAAAAAACGTATAAAATCGCAACATAACACGTAATTTCAAGGATATTACTATGATTTTCAATTCTAACCACTTTAACACAATTATATATACCAAATAGTGTTGTGTGCAAGGTTTCGTGCAAAACAAAACAAGTTTGAGCTACTTTAAGCGCAAAAGTACCAAAAACGCTTAAAAACCCTTAAATTGCAACTTAACACATAATTTCTAGCATATGACTATGATTTAAAATTCTAACCATTTCAACACAATAAAAAATACCAAATAGTTTTTTGTGCCCAGTTTCGTATAAAACAAACCAACTTTGAGCTACTACATGCGCGAAAGTGCCACAAATGCTTATAACGCATAAAATCGCAACTTAAGACGTAATTTTGTAGCATATGACTAGGATTTTCAATTCTAACCACTTCAACACAATAATATATACCAAATAGTGTTGTGTGTTAAGTTTCGTGCAAAACAAACCAAGTTCGAGCTACTTTAGGCACAATAGTGCCAAAAAAGCTTTAAAACGCATAAAATCGCAACTTGACACTTAATTTCTAGCATATGAAAATGATTTTCAATTTTAACCACTTCAACACAATAATATATACCAAATAGTATTGTGTCCCAAGTTTCGTGCAAGACAAACCATGTTTGAGCTACTTTATGCGCAAACGTGCCAAAACACTTAAAAACGCATAAAATCGCAATTTGACACGTAATTCTAGCATATGACAATGATTTTCAATTCTAACCACTTCAAAAAAATAATATATACCAAATAGTTTTGTATGCCAAGTTTCGTGCAAAACAAACCAAGTTTGACCTACTATATGCGCGAAAGTGCAAAAAAAGCATAAAAACGCATAAAATCGCAAATTAACACGTAATTTTTAGCATATGACTATGATTTTAAAATCTATCCACTTCAACACAATAATATATACCATATAGAGTTGTGTGCCAAGTTTCGTGCAAAACAAACTAAGTATGAGCTACTTTAGGTGCGAAAGTGCGAAAAAAGCTAAATAACGCATAAAATCGCAACCTTACACATGATTTCTAGCATATGACTATGATTTTCAATTCTAACCACTTCAAAAGAATAATATATACCAATTAGTGTTGGATGCCATGTTGCGTGCAAAACAAGCCAAGTTTGAGGTACTTTATGCGCGAAAGTGCCAAAAAAGCTTAAAAACGCATAAAATCGCAACTTAACAGGTAATTTCTAGTATATGACTATGATTTTCATTTCAACCACTTCAACTCAATAATATATATCAAATAGTGTTGTGGGCCTAGTTTCGTGCAAAACAAACCAAGTTTGAGCTACTTTATGCGCGAAATTGCGAAACAAGCTTAACAACGCATAAAATCGCAATCTAGCATATGACTATGATTTTCAATTATAACCACTTCAACACAGTAATATATACCAAATGTTGTTGTGTGCCATGTTTTGATCTAATTTCTATCATATGACTTGGATTTTTAATTCTAACCACTTCAAAACAATAATATAACCAAATAGTGTTGTGTGCCATGTTTCGTGCAAAACAAACCAAGTTTAAGCTACTTTATGCGCAAAAGTGCCAAAAGAGCTTAAAAACGTATAAAATCGCAACTTAACAAGTAATTTCTAGCATATGACTATGATTTTAATTTCTAACCACTTCAACACAATAATATATACCATATAGTGTTGTGTGCCAAGTTTCGTGCAAAATAAACCAAGTTTGAGGTACTTTATGCGCGAAAGTGCCAAAAAAGCTTAAAAATGCATAAAATCGTAATTTAACACGTATATTCTAGCATGAAAGTTAATAGGAGGTTGAATACTCTCTAGGGGGGGGGGGGGGGGAGGGGGTGAATAGAGAGTTTGGGCTTTTTAAACTTTTTTGGCAGTTTGTCTCAAGAGTTTGAGGAGTTTGTCAAAACTGTCTTCTGAAACATCTTTGAGCAAATTCGTAAACACTAATCGTATGTGCAGAAAATAAACTTTAAAGAATAACACACGATATGTTAACGAGGTTCGGTTCTAACTAACCTACTCCCCGCATATGGGTTCGCTTTCAACCCGTAGGATTTCAACGCCTTTTATTAATCCGACTTTAATACAAACAAGAAGATCTCACTATCTCCTCTCACCACGTTCTTCCCTTTGAAGAACCGTATTACAAGTCCCTTTAATAAAAGCAATATCCCAAATCTCACAATAGAGATTCACAAGTTGAACACTTTGAAAAGTATTCTTGATTAGGCGTATTAAAATTAATCTAACTCTTTTTAAACTCTTAAGCCTATTACAAATGTAAGAGTTAGATGAACTAAGAATTAAGAATTACGAATTACAAATTACAACTCTTAGAGAATTTCTAAGTTAAGAGAGAAAGTTGTAAGAAGTGGTGTGTCTTAGTTCTGGAATGAAGCCTCATATATATAGTGTTACGCCTCAACACATCTTCAAAAACAAGAAGGCTCCTATCCGTTATTTTCTGTTGACCTGGTCATTCTGCGCCTGACTTCAAGATCTTGAGGTTATCTTCAATCTGACGTGTACTGATAGCTAAAAACAATTTCGTCATTGTGTTTGTATTGTCCAATGCTATGCTGCCACGTTAGTACTCATACAAGATATTGAAGAATAAGCACAAACCAGATTTATCAACATTTAATTAATCATTTAAATTAATTTCTATTATTAGCATTAATTCAAATCGTCATTTTCTATTTTTAGTATAAATTCAAATCTCATCCTATTATTTGAAAACTCTAGATCTTGCATAATTATCAAATATAGCCGTGTACTATAATTAGTAAAACATGTGTACCTTGTACTATATTTAATCATCAAACTAATTTAAACTCATATTTAAATTTAAGTTCAAAATATAAAATATTTATACGTTAAACAAAAAACGTGTAGTAAAATATTCAAACTTCATTTCAAATAATATCAAAGTTAATTTTTAATGAACCTTGACCTATTAAAATATTTCAAATATAATTTCAAGGAACGTTGACCTATTAAAATATTTCAAATGTAATTATGAAACTAACCTGATTGTAATCGTAATTATCCTCAAGACTTTGAAACATATTTCAGAATTTATAAAATCAACTTTAAAATAAACTTAAGTTCTTTAAGCATATTCCATCGACTTCGGACTCAAATATATATAAATCAAATGTATATCAAATATGATTTTAAACTTACTTAAACAATTAAATGTAATTACTTAATTAATTTGTTTAATCAATATGTATTTTGAATTATCATCATTCAAGAGAGTTAAGTCTTCAATCTCCCCTTATCATTATTTAAGAGAGTTGAGTCTTTAATCTCCCCCTTGATGAAAGTCAAAACCATATTTCCCTAAATCATATTTCTAAGTTAATATGAATTGAAATATTAAAAAATTATCCAATATTTCTTAACATGTTTTCAAAACAGAACAATATAAAAACAAAATAATTTTTTATATTTCATATCATCACAATCATTATTTATGCAAACAAAAATCCAATCATAATACATGCAAATATAATAATCATCATTGTAATGTAACATCATATCAATACTTTAATATCAACGTCATGATTATCAAACATTATGATCATGAACAATAATCAATAATCAGCAACTATCCCTTAAACATGAATGTTAAGCATGAACAAATCAGAACAAAACATTCATTCAACAATATATTATATCAAAGCATAATATAACAAAACATTAAAACATTCAAAACATTAAAACATAAAACATTCAAGCATCATTAAAACAAAATCAGAGCAAAAGAGCAAGCAAACAAATAAGCATTTAAGCATAAGCTAGCACAAGCATAATACATTTCTCCCCCTTTTTGACTTTAATAAAAAAAAAACAGGAAGATTTAAAATGTTGGATTAACAATAACAACAAAATATTGTTTGCAAAAAAAAAATATTGTTCATCATTCAACAACAAATAACAAAATTACTTCCTGGACCTCCTCTTCCTTTTCTTGGAAGGAGCTGGTTTTCCAGGTGAAGTTCGATCAGCATCAAGTGTTGGAGGAATTGTTTGAATTGGAGTTGTTTCAGCAACATCAACATCAACTGTTTGACCCTCAACAGCAACCTCTTGCTCATCATCTCCCTTTTTCTCTGCCTCCTCCGCTGCTTCTTCTTCCTTCTCTTTAGCCTCCTCCATGACCTCATCCACTTTAGACACAGCAGCAGCATCATCATCAACAACCTCTTCTTCTACTACCACATCTTCTACTACCATTCCTTTCATTTCTTTCATAAAAGTGTCTAACATAAAAGTGAGAGTAGACACTTTATCATGCAATGCCAGTAGGGAAGATTTCATTTCACCAACCTCCAAGTCTAGAGACTGAAGTCGGGAAAGAGTGGTGTGTTCTTTGATGTGAGGTTCAAGACGTGTAAGCTGCTTACCATGAATCCTTTGAAGATCCTCTTTATCAGTTGAAGACAAATTTGAGAACAACTCATATTTGCCATGCACTTTGAAAATACCGAGAGGCGGGAGGATTTCATTAGACAACGAAATAGGACCAGAACAATCCACTTCCTCTAACTCAGAGAGCAGATTGAAATGATCAAAGATCAATGTCAAAAGATTGGAATAAGGAAGAGAACAATTGCGAGAATGTGAGCAACAAAACCGCATTGTTGAGAAGATAATAGAAGAAAAATCAGCATTTTTCAGAGAAGAGATTTTCCACGTCAGTATCAGATGAGCAGCAGTAACCAGTTCACAAGAGGTGTTGCGAGAGAAAACGGTTCTTACAAGAATGTAGTGTAACAATTTTCCATTAAGATTCAAAGCATTGTGAGTTATTTGTTTAGTAGAAAAGAAATCAGAATATGATTCGAGAATAAACATATCCTTAGCATTTTGTAAGGCCAAAATGTTAGGGGTTTGATCATCAGTTTCATGAGGAAAATTGAAAATGTCATTCATTAGGGTTTTTGAGATGATAATCTCTTGACCTTTTACAAAACTTCTCAAAGCATGTTCTCCATCAACCATAATAAAAGATAAGTTCGAATAGAAAACTTTTACAAGAGTTGGATAAGTAGTAGAACCAGGACTTAATAACATACCAGGAATAGATTGAATAAAAACAGAGATGATTTCAAAGTCTTCAAACAAGAAGAAATTATAATCAAGAATATCAACAAAAGAAAATGATATTTGTCGAAAAATATCAACCCATCTCCCATAAGCAGTATGATTTTCAAACCATTGTTTAGGAACATCAAAAGTGTTCAATGGTGAGTGAACAACAGGAGTATTAGGTTCAGCCATTTGAGATTTAGATGATTCTCCTTTTTCGAATTTTGAAGAGGATTTGTTTAGTCTTCTTTTAGGTGCCATTGAAGAAGATTTTGAAAAGCTTGAAAAGGAAAGTGAAAGAGACGGTTTGAGTAGGAAATCAGAAAGAGATTCTGTGAGCAAATGAATAAGCAAAGCGTATTCACTCTCTATTTAAGAAGTATAGTGCAATGCATTTGTACTTTCAATAAATTGATTTGACAACACAAGGAATGCAAAGGGTGTGTGAAGCTTGACCGGTTTGTTCATCAAAGTGAACAAGTGTTTGATTTGGGTTTTTAACCGTGAACAAATGGATATGCAATTATGAGATTAATTGGATTTTAACCAAAATCATGAACATGTTTTTAATGCATTGATGATGTTCACAAATAATTTAAACAAACAATTTTGTTTTAAAATAATTAAATATCCTTTATTAATTAAAGGTATTTAATTATAAATCCCATATTTATAGAACAAATAATTTTTAAGAAATTGAAATCAAATTTTCAATTCTCAAATTCATGCATAAACACACATATAATCACAATAATATGTAATGCTCTCCCTTAATACATACTTGGTATCAAATAACAATTAACGTTTAACATTTAAATATTTTAATCTTTATCATTACTCTTTGTTATAACTTTTTTGTTATTACTGTTTTGTTATTACTCCCCCTTAATTCATGCAACGTCATTTAGCATGCCAAGTTCCATACGTATATAAGCAAAACGATCAGCACTTAAAGGTTTTGTAAATATATCCGCTAATTGATTTTCAGTAGATATAAAAGATAAAGAAATATTACCTTTTTCAACATGATCTCTTATAAAATGGTGACGTACCTCAATGTGTTTAGTACGAGAATGTTGCACAGGATTCTTTGTAATACAAATTGCACTTGTATTATCACACTTTATTGGTATACCTTTGAAATCAATTCCAAGGTCTCTAAGTTGTTGAGCAATCCATAAAATTTGAGAGCAACATGCACCGGCAGCTATGTATTCAGCTTCAGCTGTAGATAAAGCAACTGAATTTTGCTTTTTAGAATACCACGAGATCAATGATTTTCGTAAAAATTGACATGATCCTGAGGTGCTTTTTCTATCAACTTTGTATCCAGCATAATCAGCATCTGAAAAACCAATCAAACTAAAATTTCCACAAGTAGGGTACCATAGACCAAAGTCTTTAGTCCCATATAAATATCTAAAGATTCTCTTAACTGCTGTTAAGTGAGATTCTTTTGGGTTAGCTTGAAAACGAGCACATAAGCAAGCACTAAACATGATATCCGGACGACTAGCAGTTAAATACAATAAAGAACCAATCATACCTCTATAAGTCTTTTGATCAACACTCTTACCATTTATATCTTGGTCTAGACTTAGTGTTGTACTCATAGGCGTATTAACTTCTTTACATTGATCCATATTGTACTTCTTTAACAAATATCTAACATATTTACTTTGACAAATAAATATTCCATCTTTCTTTTGTTTTATTTGTAGTCCAAGAAAGAATGTTAAGTCTCCCATCATGCTCATTTCAAACTCTTTGCACATAATCTCAGAAAATTCCTTGCACAAAGAATCATTAGTAGCTCCAAACAATATATCATCAACATATACTTGAACAACTAAAATATCTTTTCCTTTAGTTTTAATGAAAAGTGTTTTATCAATTTTACCTCGTTGAAATTCATTTTCAAGTAGATGTGAGCTAAATCTGTCATACCAAGCTCTTGGAGCTTGTTTCAAGCCATATAACGCTTTATTTAGTTTGAACACATGATTAGGTAGATCAGAATTTTCAAAGCCGGGTGGTTGTTTAACATATACTTCCTCTTGCAAGTATCCATTTAAGAATGCACATTTAACATCCATTTGATATAGTTTAATATTCATGTATGAAGCAAAAGCAAGCATAATACGAATAGATTCTAACCTTGCAACTGGTGCGAAAGTTTCATCATAATCTATACCTTCTTCTTGATTATAGCCTTGAGCTACCAGTCTTGCTTTATTCCTTACAATGTATCCATCCTCATTGAGTTTATTACGAAAGACCCATCTTGTTCCAATGATGGTACGATCTGGAGGTCTTTCAACTAGATCCCAAACTTTGTTCCTTTCGAATTCATTTAATTCATTTTGCATTGCAATGATCCACTCTGGTTCTTATAATGCTTCTTTAACATCTTTAGGTTCTTTATTTGGATCACTTATAATGTTTTCTGGAGGATGTTGATAAGACTTTCTAATTCTTCTTCGTAGTATGGATGGTGTGTTTTCATTCAAAGAACTTGTACTTACTGCATTTGAGGTATTTCTAATTGGTGTTTCAAAAGCAGTATTTTCTGGAACTATCTCAAATTCTTGAGGTTGCGTCTCAAGATCAGACTGTGAGTCTTCAATGTTAACAACCTGTTTACCTTCATCCTCAATACTTTGTATGGTATCCTGCAAGTTAATCTTTTTAACTGCATTAACATTTTTAATATCCAGTTCATCATCACTTAAATCATCAAAATGTTTATTAAGGTTTAACTCCTTAAATCCTTCATTTAATGTTTCATTTTCGGATTCATCAAAAACAACATGTATACTTTCTTCAACTATACCTGTACGTTTGTTTAGCACTCTATAAGCTTTACTATTTAGTGAGTATCCAAGAAATATAGCTTCATCACTTCTAGCATCAAATTTACCTAAATTGTCTTTACCTTTATTATGAATAAAACATTTGCAACCAAATGGTCTAAAGTAAGCTATATTCGGTTTTCTTCCTTTGAATAACTCATAGGGAGTTTTCTTGAGTATGGGTCTTATAAGGCATCTATTTAAAACATAATTAGCTGTGTTAACAGCCTCAGCCCAATAGTGTTTAGCTAATCCATTTTCAATAAGCATTGTCCTAGCCATTTCTTCTAAGGTTCGATATTTCCTTTCAACTACACCGTTCTGTTGGGGTGTCCTAGGAGCTGAAAAGTTATGGGTTATTCCATATTTTTCACAAAAGGAGTCAAAGCCTAGTTGATCAAACTCTCTCCCATAGTCACTTCTAATCGAGACTATTGGAAGGTTCAGTTGAGTTTGCATCTCTTTACAACGTCTTGAGAACGGTTTCAAGGCTTCACTTTTATCCTTCAAAAAATCAACCAACGTAAATCTAGAATAATCATCAACTATAACTAAGATGTAAGATTTACCTCTTATGCTCCGTACACGCATTGGTCCACAAAAATCAATATGTAAGAGTTCACATGGTCTTGATGTACTTACCATTTTCTTCGGTTTGAATGAACTTCTTACTTGTTTACCTTTAATGCATGCATCACAAATAGGACTTTGTTTATAGTCAAGAGCTGGAAGTCCCTTAACTAGATCTTTACTTACCAACTTCTGCATAGTGTGAGTATTGATATGGCCAAGACGTCTATGCCATAGTTTTGATTATCTGTAATAGCTTTCAAACACTTGAAATTCTGCACTGCAATTTCGTTAGTATGTAAAGCATAAACATTATCATTTCTAAGAGCAGTAATGAGAGCATTTGCAGTATTAGGATTTTTAACAACACATTTTTCTTTGTCAAATATTACTTCATTACCTTTATCACATAGTTGAGACACATTTAGCAGATTAAATTTTAGACCTTCAACTACATAAACATTATCAATAGTTTTTTTTTGCGAAAAGGTAAGTAGTATTAGAACAGAAAAAACTGTACAAGAGTACCAGAACATACAATAGGAACATCAACCACCCTTGGTCTCAGTGACTTTAATAGCATCATTCTCTAACCCTGAAGCCACCTTCTAGGAAGGGTTCAAAAGGGAAGAGCAATCATGTGCTAGCCACTAAGAGAGCACATCACCAACCAAAAACAACTAGCTTAAGACAGATACAAACCAGTTTTTATCAGTACAAGATACTTTCTTAGGCATTACACTAACAATTCGCCAGTAAACCTCTTTAGTGACTCTCCTAACAGTGCTTTGGTGACTTGCTATGCATTTCTGCCAGACTGCAGCATTCCTTTGCTTCCAAATGTTGTACATTAGAGCAGCATAGGTGCACTGGATCACTCTTCTTCGAAACCTGCCATTACATGGTTTTTGCAGCCAAGTACTGAGCTGGGTCAAGTCCGCTATTGAGACATTAATCCCAATTTGGTCCTCCAACAGTTTCCTGCAGGTAGAGGCATAAGGACAAGTAATGAAAATATAAGTTTCAAGCTCCTGTTCACACAGAGGACAAAGCTCATCTGTTTGAATCTGCATCTTTTTCAGCCTGTCTTTTGTCTGGACTCTCCTCCACATCACTAGCCAACTTAAGAAGCTATGTTTAGGGATGTTGAGATTATTCCAAACCCATCCTGCCCAATCAACTTCTTGTCCTTCCCCTCTTAGCCATTTATAGCCACTAGAGGTCGTGTATCCTTTATGCTGAAACACCCATTTGTTGCCATTGTAACCACTTCTGAATCTATCTTTAACTTGGCATAATTGCTTCCAATACCAACTGGCAGCCGAAGTTGGGGAGTAGCTCTTCCAATCCTTGTCTTTCAGATAAATATGGTTGATCCATTTTACCCACAAGTTATCAGCCTTACTAGCAATGGACCATACATACTTACCTAGCAACACTAAATTCCAGGCATGGCTCTCTTTCAGCCCCAGTCCTCCTTCTCTTTTTTTTCTACATATCAAGTCCTAGGCAACTAAGGGGGTCTTGTGGCTGGCGACCTTACCACCCCATAAGAAATTCCTGCAGGCACTAATGACTCCCTCAATAACCTGTTTAGGAAGAATGAAGATGTAGGACCAATAACAGTGCATACTCAACAGGACAGAATTGACCAATTGCACCCTACCAGCATAGGACAAAGTTCTTACGCCCCATGATTTAATTCTAGCAGCTATTTTATCAATGAGGAAAGAACAATCATCCTTACTTAGGTTCTTGGAGTCAATCTTTACCCCCAGGTAGGTGAATGGTAGGCTCTCCTCCTTGTATTTTGATATTTTGATGACTTCCTCCTTAACTTGAGCATCCATATTACAAGAATAAAAGGCTGATTTCCCTGCATTAGCATTAAGTCCAGAAGTCGCAGCAAAGGTAGCCAGGGCTCTCAAGTTAAGCATGATTGATTTCAAGTCTCCTTTGCAAAAGATTACCAAGTCATCAGCAAAAACTAAATGATTTAGTTTGAGTGTCCTGCATCTGAAATGATATTTGTAATCCTGTTGATGTCCAGCATATGTAAGCAGTCTGGACAGATATTCCATACATATCACAAAGAGGAGAGGGGACATAGGATCTCCTTGCCTTAGTCCTCTTTTGCCTGCAAAAAAGCCAAATGTGTTGCCATTAGAGTACAACGAGTAAGAAGGAGTAGTAACACATTGCATCACCCATGTAATGAATTTCAGGGGAAAGTGCATAGCCTCAAGAAGCTGATGGAGGAATTTCCAATCCACAGAGTCATAGGCCTTCCTGATATCCACCTTTAACAAACAACAGGGTGGGGTAGCTTTCCTACCATATGAGCCAATTATGTCCTGCACTACACTCACATTATGAATGATTTGTCTTCCTTGAACAAAGCCTGATTGATTAGGAGCAATGATTGAAGGTAACACTTTCTTGAGTCTGGAACAGATGATCTTTGTAATGCACTTGTAAATAGTATTGCAACATGCAATGGGTCTGAACTCACTTACATGATGAGGGTACTGGACCTTTGGGATGAGGGTGAGGCGACTCCTTGACCTCCCCTTGTTCCTTAGGCACGGTTTCTTGAGGAAACATTATCAATAATTTTAGATGGATTCCTGCCAATTTTACCAACGCCTAAAATTTTGCATTTACCTTTATCTCCTAATGTGATTGAGCCATTGCATTTTTCTTTAATTTTAGAAAATAAAGAGATTTTACCACTCATATGCCTTGAGCATCCACTATCTAAAATCTACTTTTGTTTAACCTACAAAACAAAAAAAATAACCTTTCTCAACCTTACTTGGCTATCCAAGTGACAAATTTGGAACCATATTCGGGATAGACCATGTTGGGTGGTCTTGTCCCTTTAGGAACCCATATTTGCTTTATCTGTCCACGTAATTCAAGAGGAAAGGAATTCTTGATAATATAATTTTCCTTACGTCTGTAAGGACATGGAAATCTTATATGTCCTTCTTTGCAACAAAATGTGCAAGTAGGAGTACGTTTATGTTTATATGCACCTTTCACAAATGTGGTTTTACTCTTATAGTTATGTGTAACATTATTATAACCAATACCACGTTTATCACTCATGTAAGCATTTTAGTGAATTTGGATTCAGATTCATTTAGCTTGGTTAATGCTTGTAGATTTTTCTCAGATTCATTTTTTAAGGTTTTGATCCTGGCTTAAAGATCATTGTTCTCATTCTTAAGGTCAATAAGCTATTTAGTCTGGCTGAGATTCTGTTCTTTCAAGACCTTGACAGTCTTTTCAAGATTAATGTTTTTAGCCTTTAGCGATTCATTTTTATTTATGATTTCTTCACAACCTTCAGCATAATGACGTATTCTATCTTCTAAAGTGTTTTGCTCATCTTTTAAAATTTTCTCAATTTGAAACATATTAACGAGAGTTGTAACTAATTCATCTTTTGAGCATGTGTTAAGATAGTCACGTACCTCTTTATGATTTTGATCTAAATCATCATTATCATCATTATTAGCCATAAGACATACATGAGCTTGTCCATCTTCATTTTCAGATTCAGATGATCCTTCGGAATCACTCCAAGTTGCAACCATCGCTTGTTTGTTCTTGTTCTTTTTGTTGGATTGTCTTTTCTTCTTAGGACAGTCCTTTACCATATGTTCTGTAGAACCACACTCAAAACAAGCAAGTTTGTTAGTCTTAAAGTTTGAATTAGAGTTAGAAGACTTACCTTTATTTCTAGATTTAAATTTCTTAAATCTTTTTCGCATCTTCATAATTCCTTCAAGACCTTTTGTGATCAATGCGAATGGATCTTCCTCATCATTGCTATCTTCATTTTCACTTGAAGATTCATGATATTTCTTTGCCTTTAGTGCAAGATTTTTCATGGAAGGTATTACATCATTATCTCCAACATCATGTAGGGTAAGTTCATGAGTTGTGAGTTTTCCAAGGAGATCGTCAAGCGATAGAACTCTCAAGTCTTGAGCTTCCTCTATAGCGGTGACTTTTGGACCCTATTTGGATCTTGGAAGACATCTCAAGACCTTCTGGACTTTCTCTGCATTAGTAAAAGTTTTTCCAAGAGAATTCAAACTGTTAGTAATCAAAGTAAAACGAGTAAACATTTCATTTATATTCTCATCCTTTTTCATCTTGAACATTTCGTATTGATGCATGAGGATGTTGATCTTTGTTTCCTTCACTTGACTTGTTCCTTCGTATGTCACAACCAACTTGTCCCATATTTCTTTAGCACTTGTACATGAAGAAACTCGATTGAACTCAGTACCATTCAAAGCACAAAATAATTGATTCATTGCCCTATAATTTTTGGAAACCCATTCCAAATCTGTTTGTGAATATTCGGACTCGGACTTTAGTACATCATTTCCTTGAGCGTCCTTTTTCATGGATATCTTAGGTTCTTTAGTTATGATCTCCCAAAGTTTCATATCTTGATCAATCACGAACATTTTCATCAAAGTTTTCCAATGTGAGAAATTTGTACTGCAAAACAAAGGTGGTCTTGAACACGAACGTCCTTGAGCAAACAACCCTTCTCCTATTGGATCCATCACAAGATATTAATCTTTTTGCTTGAGACTCAGCTCTAATACCAATTGAAAGTTAATAGAAGGTTGAATACTCTCTAGAGGGGGGGGGGGGGGGGGGGGGGGGTGAATAAAGAGTTTGGGCTTTTTAAACTTTTTTGGCAGTTTGTCTCAAGAGTTTGAGGAGTCTGTCAAAACTGTCTTCTGAAACAGCTTTGAGCAAATTCGTAAACACTAATCGTATGTGCGGAAAATAAACTTTAAAGAATAACACACGATATGTTAACGAGGTTCAGTTCTAACTAACCTACTCCCCGCCTATGGGTTCTCTTTCAACCCGTAGGATTTCAACGCCTTTTATTAATCCGACTTTAATACAAACAAGAAGATCTCACTATCTCCTCTTACCACGTTCTTCCCCTTGAAGAACCGTATTACAAGTCCCTTTAATAAAAGCAAAATCCCAAATCTCACAATAGAGATTCACAAGTTGAACACTTTGAAAAGTATTCTTGATTAGGCGTATTAAAATTAGTCTAACTCTTTTTAAACTCTTAAGCCTATTACAAATGTAAGAGTTAGATGAACTAAGAATTAAGAATTACGAATTACAAATTACAACTCTTAGAGAATTTCTAAGTTAAGAGAGAAAGTTGTAAGAAGTGGTGTGTCTAAGTTCTGGAATGAAGCCTCATATATATAGTGTTACGCCTCAACACATCTTCAAAAACAAGAAGGCTCCTATCCGTTATTTTCTGTTGACCTGGTCATTCTACGTCTGACTTCAAGATCTTGAGGTTATCTTCAATCTGACGTGTACTGATAGCTAAAAATAATTTCGTCATTGTGTTTGTAATTGTCCAATGCTATGCTGCCACGTTAGTACTCATACAAGATATTGAAGAATAAGCACAAACCAGATTTATCAACATTTAATTAATCATTTAAATTAATTTCTATTATTAGCATTAATTCAAATCGTCATTTTCTATTTTTAGTATAAATTCAAATCTCATCCTATTAATAGAAAACTCTAGATCTTGCATAATTATCAAATATAGCTGTGTACTATAATTAGTAAAACATGTGTACCTTGTACTATATTTAATCATCAAACTAATTTAAACTAATATTTAAATTCAAGTTCAAAATATAAAATATTTGTACTTTAAACAAAAAACGTGTAGTAAAATATTCAAACTTCATTTCAAATAATATCAAAGTTAATTTTTAATGAACCTTGACCTATTAAAATATTTCAAATATAATTTCAAGGAACATTGACCTATTAAAATATTTCAAATGTAATTACGAAACTAACCTGAATGTAAACGTAATTATCCTCAAGACTTTAAAACATATTTCAGAATTTATAAAATCAACTTTAAAATAAAGTTAAGTTCTTTTAAATCAAATATATATAAATCAAATGTATATCAAATATGATTTTAAACTTACTTAAACAATTAAATGTAATTACTTAATTTATTTGTTTAATCAATATGTGTTTTGAATTATCATCATTCAAGAGAATTAAGTCTTCAATCTCCCCTTATCATTATTTAAGAGAGTTGAGTCTTCATAGCATATGACTATGATTTTCAAATCCAACAACTTCAACACAGTAATATATACCAAATAGTGTTGTGTGCCAAGGTTCGTGCAAAAAGAACCAAATTTGAGCTACATTAGGCACGAAAGTGCCAAAAAAGCTGAAAAACGCATAAAATCACAATTTAACACGTAATTTCTAGCATATGACTCTGATTTTAAATTCTAACCACTTCAACCAAATAATATATACCAAATAGTGTTGTGTGCCAAGTTTCGTATAAAACAAACCAAGTTTGAGCTACTATTTGCGCGAAAGTGCCAAAAAAGCTTAAAAACGCATAAAATCGCAACTTAAAACGAAATTTTCTAGCATATGACTAGGATTTTCAGTTCTAACCACCTCCACACAATAATATATACCAAATAGTGTTGTATGCCAAGTTTCGTGCAAAACAAACCAAGTTTGACCTACTTTTTGCGCGAAAGTGCCAAAAAAGCATAAAAACGCATAAAATCGCAAATTAACACGTAATTTCTAGCATATGACTATGATTTTCAAATCTATCCACTTCTGCACAATACTATATACCATATAGAGTTGTGTGCCAAGTTTCGTGCAAAACAAACTAAGTGTGAGCTACTTTAGGCGCGAAAGTGCGAAAAAAGCTAAATAACGCATAAAATCGCAACCTTACATGTAATTTCTAGCATATGACTATGATTTTCAATTCTAACCACTTCAAAAGAATAATATATACCAATTAGTGTTGGCTGCCATGTTGCGTGCAAAACAAGCCAAGTTTGAGGTACTTTATGCGCGATAGTGCCAAAAAAGCTTAAAAACGCATAAAATCGTAACTTAACAGGTAATTTCTAGTATATGACAATGATTTTCATTTCAACCACTTCAACAAAATAATATATATCAAATAGTGTTGTGTGCCTAGTTTCGTGCAAAACAAACCAAGTTTGAGCTACTTTATGCGCGAAATTGCAAAACAAGCTTAACAACGCATTAAATCGCAATCTAGCATATGACTATGATTTTCAAATCTAACCACTTCAACACAATAATATATACCAAATGGTGTTGTGTGCCATGTTTCGTGCAAAACAAACCAAGTTTGAGCTACTTTAGGCCCGAAAGTGCCAAAATAGGTAAAAAAAACGCATAATATCGCAACTTGACACGTAATTTCTATCATATGACTTGGATTTTTAATTCTAACCACTTCAAAACAATGATATAACCAAATAGTGTTGTGTGCCAAGTTTCGTGCAAAACAAACCAAGTTTGAGCTACTTTATGCGCGAAAGTGCCAAAAGAGCTTATGACTATGATTTTCAAATCCAACCACTTCAACATAGAAATATATACCAAATAGTGTTGTGTGCCAAGTTTCGTGCAAAAAGAAGAAAATTTGAGCTACTTTAGGCGCGAAAGTGCCAAAAAAGCTGAAAAACGCATAAAATCAAAATTTAACACGTAATTTCTAGCATATGACTCTGATTTTAAATTGTAACCACTTCAACAAAATAATATATACCAAATAATGTTGTGTGCCAAGTTTCGGATAAAAGAAACCATGTTTGAGCTACTTTTTGCGCGAAAATCCTAAAAAAGCTCAAAAACACATAAAATCGCAAATTAAAATGTAATTTTCTAGCATATGACTATGATGTTCAATTCTAACCACTTCAAAAGAATAATATATACCAATTAGTGTTTGGTGCCAAGTTGCGTGCAAAATAAACCAAGTTTGAGGTACTTTATGCGCGAAAGTGCTAAAAAGCTTAAAAACGCAAAAAATCGGAACTTAACACGTATTTTCTAGCATTTGACTATGATTTTCATTTCTAACCACTTCAACACAATAATATATACCAAAGAGTATTGTGTGCCATGTTTCGTGCAAAACAAACGAAGTTTGAGCTACTTTATGCGCAAAAGTACCAAAAACGTTTAAAAACCCTTAAAATCGCAACTTAACACAGAATTTCTAGCATATGACTATGATTTACGATTCTAACCATTTCAACACATTAATGAATACCAAAAAGTTTTCTGTGCCAAGTTTCGTATAAAACAAACCAAGTTTGAGCATCTTCATGCGCGAAAGTGTCAAAAAATCTTTAAAACGCATAAAATCGCACCTTAACTCGTAATTTTGTAGCATATGACTAGGATTTTCAATTCTAAACACTTCAACACAATAATATATACCAAATAGTGTTGTGTGCTAAGTTTCGTGCAAAACTAACCAAGTTTGAGCTACTCTAGGCGCGAAAGTGCCAAAAAAGTTTAAAACGCATAAAATCGCAACTTGACACGTAATTTCTAGCTTATGACAATGATTTTCAATTCTAACCACTTCAACACAATAATATATACCAAATAGCCAAGTTTCGTGCAAAACAACCCTAGTTCCGCAAAAGTGCCAAAACACTTAAAAACCTATAAAATCGCAACTTAACACGTAATTTCTGTCATATCACTATGACTTAGAATTCTAACCACTTGAACACAATAATATGTACAAAATAGTGTTGTGTGCAAAGTTTCGTGCAAAACAAACAAAGTTTGAGCTACTTTATGCGCAAAAGTGCCAAAAACGATGCAATACCCTTAAAATCGCAACTTAACTCATAATTTCTAGCATATGACTGTGATTTACAATTCTAACCACTTCAATACATTAATATATACCAAATAGTGTTGTGTGCCAAGTTTCGTGCAAATCAAACCAAGTTTGAGCTACTTTAGGCCCGAAAGTGCCAAAAAAGCTAAAAAAACGCATAAAATCGCAACTTAACACTTAATTTTGAAGCATATGACTAGGATTTTCAATTCTAGCCACTTTAACACAATAATATATACAAAATAGTGTTGTGTTGCAAGTTTGGTGCAAAACAAACCAAGTTTGAGCTACTTTATGCGCGAAATTGCGAAACAAGCTTAACAACGCATAAAATCGCAATTTAACACGTAATTTCTACAATATGACTATGATTTTCAAATCTAATCACTTTAACATAGTAATATATACCAAATAGTATTGTGTACCATGTTTCGTGCAAAACAAACCAAGTTTGAGCTACTTTATGCGCTAAAGTACCAAAACACTTAAAAACCCATAAAATCACAACTTAACATGTAATTTCTATCATATGACTATGACTTAGAATTCTAACCTCTTCAGCACAATAATATATACCAAATAGTGTTGTGTGCCAAGTTTCGTGCAAAACAAAGCATGTTTAACCTACTTTATGCGCAAAAGTGCCAAAAAAGCTTTAAAACGCATAAAATCGTAATTTTGTAGCATTTGACTAGGATTTTTAATTCTAGCCACTTCAACACAATAATATATACCATATAGTGTTGTGTTCCAAGTTTCGTGCCAAATAAACCTAGTTTACTTTAGGCGCGAAAATGTGAAAATACCTTATAAACGCATAAAATCGCAAATTAACACGTAATTTCTAGCATATGACTATGATTTTCAATTCTAACCACTTCTGCACAATAATATATATACCAAATAGTGTTCTGTGCCAAGTTTCGTGCAAAACAAACCAAGTTTGAGCTACTCTATGCGCTAAAGTGCCAAAAAACTTAAAAACCCATAAAATCGCAACTTAACACGTAATTTCTAGCATATGATTAAGATTTTCAAATCTAACCACTTCAACACAATAATATATACCATATACTGTTGTGTGCCAAATTTAGTGCAAAACAAACCAAGTGTAAGCTACTTTAGGCGCGAAAGTGCCAAAATAGCTAAATAAAGCATAAAATCGCAACATTACATGTAATTTCTAGTATATGACTATGATTTTCAATTCTAACCTCTTCAAAAGAATAATATATACAAAATAGTGTTGCGTGCCAAGTTGCGTGCAAAACAAACCAAGTTTGAGGTACTTTATGCACGAAAATGCCAAAAAAGCTTAAAAACGCATAAAATCAAAACTTAACACGTAATTTCTAGCATATGACTATGATTTTCAATTCTAACAACTTCAACACAATAATATATACCAAATAGTGTTGTATGCCAAGTATGAGCTACTTTATGCGCGAAAGTGCGAAACAAGTTTAACAACGCATAAAATCGCATTTTATCACGTAATATAAGGCATATGACTATGATTTTCAAATCTAACCACTTCAACACAATATTAATACCTAATAGTGTTGTGTGTCAAGATTCGTGCAAAGCAAACCAAGTTTGAGCTTGTTTAGACCCGAAAGTGCCAAAAAAGGTAAAAAAACGCATAAAATTGCAACTTGACACGTAATTTCTAGCATATGACTAGGATTTTCAATTCTAACCACTTCAACACAATAATATAACTCAATAGTGTTGTGTACTAAGTTTCGTGCAAAACAAACCAAGTTTGAGCTACTTAATGCGCGAAAGTGCCAAAAAAGTTTTAAAATGCATAAAATCGCAACTTAACACGTAATTTTGTAGCATATGACTAGGATTTTCAGTTCTAACCACTTCAACACAATAATATATACCAAATAGTGTTGTGTGCTAAGTTTCGTGCAAAACAAAGCAAATTTGAGCTACTTTAGGCGCAAAAGTGCCCAAAAAGCTTTAAAACGCATAAAATCGCAACTTGACACGTAATTTTGAGCATATGACAATGATCTTAAATTTTAACCACTTCAACACAATAATATATACCAAATAGCCAAGTTTCGTGCAAAACAAACCATGTTTGACCTACTTTATGTGCAAAAGTGCCAAAAAAGCTTTAAAACGCATAAAATCGTAATTTTGTAGCATATGACTAGGATCTTTAATTCTAGCCACTTCAACACAATAATATATACCAAATAGTGTTGTGTGCCAAGTTTCGTGCCAAACAAACCTAGTTTACTTTAGGCGCGAAAATGTTAAAATAGCTTATAAACGAATAAAATTGCAAATTAACACGTAATTTCTAGCATATGACTATGATTTTCAATTCTAACCACTTCTGCACAATAATATATACCAAATAGTGTTCTGTGCCAAGTTTCTTGCAAAACAAACCAAGTTTGAGCTACTTTATGCGCTAAAGTGCCAAAACACTTAAAAACACATAAAATCGCAACTTAACACGTAATGTCTAGCATATGACAAAGATTTTCAAATCTAACCACTTCAACACAATAATATATACCATATAGTGTTGTGTGCTAAGTTTCGTGCAAAACAAACCAAGTGTGAGCTACTTTAGGCGCGAAAGTGCCAAAAAAGCTAAATAACGCATAAAATCGCAACTTTACACGTAATTTCTAGTTTATGACTATGATTTTCAATTCTAACCACTTCAAAACAATAATATATACCAATTAGTGTTGCGTGCCATGTTGCGTGCAAAACAAAACCAAGTTTCAGGTACTTTATGCACGAAAATGCCAGAAAAGCTTAAAAACGCATAAAATCGAAACATAACACATAACTTCTAGCATATGACTATGATTTTTAATTCTAACAACTTCAACACAATAATATATACCAAATAGTATTGTATGCCAAGTGTGAGCTACTTTATGCGCGAAAGTGCGAAACAAGCTTAACAACGCATAAAATCACAGTTTAACACGTAATATAAGGCATATGACTATGATTTTCAAATCTAACAACTTCAACACAATATTATATACCTAATAGTGTTGTGTGTCAAGATTCGTGCAAAGCAAACCAAGTTTGAGCTAGTTTAGACCCGAAAGTGCCAAAAAAGGTAAAAAAAACGCATAAAATCGCAACTTGACACGTAATTTCTAGCATATGACTAGGATTTTCAATTCTAACCACTTCAACACAATAATATAACTCAATAGTGTTGTGTGCCATGTTTCGTGCAAAACAAACCAAGTTTGAGCTACTTAATGCGCGAAAGTGCCAAAAAAGCTTTAAAATGCATACAATCGTAACTTGACACGTAATTCCTAGCATATGACTATGATTTTCAATTTTAACCACTTCAACACAATAATATATTCCAAATAGTATTGTGTGCCAAGTTTCTTGCAAAACAAACCAAGTTGTAGCTACTTTATCTGCGAAAGTGCCAAAAAAGCTTAAAAACGTATAAAATCGCAATTTAACACGTAATTTCAAGCATATGACTATAATTTTCAATTTTAACCACTTAAACACCATAATATATATTAAATAGTGTTGTGTGCCAAGTTTCGTGCAAAACAAACCAAGTTTGAGCTACTTTATGCACAAAATTTCTAGCATAAGACTATAATTTACAATTCTAGCCATTTCTACACAATAAAAAATATCAAAAAGTTTTGTGCGCCAAGTTTCGTATAATACAAACCAAGTTTGAGCAATTTTATGCGCGAAAGTGCCAAAAAAGCTTAATAACGCATAAAATCGCAACCTAACACGTAATTTTGTAGCATATGACTAGGATTTTCAATTCTAACCACTTCAACACAATAATATATACCAAATAGTGTTGTGTGCTAAGTTTCGTGCAAAACAAACCAAGTTTGAGCTACTTTAGGCGCAAAAGTGCCCAAAAAGCTTTAAAACGCATAAAATCGCAACTTGACACGTATTTTCTAGCATATGACAATGATCTTAAATTCTAACCACTTCAACACAATAATATATACCAAATAGCCAAGTTTCGTGCAAAACAAACCAAGTTTGACCTACTTTATGCGCGAAAGTGCCAAAAAAGTTTATAAACGCATAAAATCGCAAATTAACACGTAATTTCTAGCGTATGACTATGATTTTCAATTCTAACCACTTTTGCACAATAATATAGACCAAATAGTGTTCTGTGCCAAATTTCGTGCAAAACAAACCAAGTTTAAGCTACTTTTATGCGCTAAAGTGCCAAAACACTTAAAAAACCCATAAAATCCAAACTTAACACGTAATTTCTAACATTTGACTACGATCTCAATTCTAACCACTTCAACACAATAATATATACCATATAGTGTTGTGTGCCAAGTTTCGTGCAAAACAAACCAAGTGTGAGCTACTTTAGGCGCGAAAGTGCCAAAAAAGCTAAATAACGCACAAAATCGCAACTTTACACGTAATTTCTAGCATATGACTATGATATTCAATTCTAACCACTTCAAAAGAATAATATGTACCAATTAGTGTTTCGTGCCAAGATGCGTGCAAAACAAACCAAGTTTGAGGTACTTTATGCACGAAAGTGCCATAAAAGCTTAAAAAACGTATAAAATCGCAACTTACCACGTAATTTCTAGCATATGACTATGATTTTCAATTCTAACAACTTCAACACAATAATATATACCAATTAGTGTTGTATGCCAAGTTTCGTGCAAAACAAACGAAG
>NC_080051.1:8789476-8881976 GCF_026212465.1 Amaranthus tricolor
TTTGAGCAACTTTATGCGCGAAAGTGCCAAAAACGCTTAATAACACATAAAAACACAACTTAACACGTAATTTTGTAGCATATGACTAGGATTTTCAATTCTAACCACTTTAACCCAATAATATATACCAAATAGTATTGTATGCTAAGTTTCGTGCAAAACAAACCAAGTTTGAGCTACTTTAGGCGCGAAAGTGCCCAAAAAGCTTTAAAACGCATAAAATCGCAACTTGACACGTTATTTCTAGCATATGACAATGATTTTAAATTCTAACCACTTCAACACAATAATATATACCAAATAGCCAAGTTTCGTGCAAAATAAACCAAGTTTGAGCTACTTTATGTGCGAAAGTGCCAAAAATGCTAAATAACGCATAAAATCGCAACTTGACACGTAATTTCTAGCATATGACTGTGATTTTCAATTCTAACCACTTCAAAAGAATAATATATACCAATTAGTGTTGGGTGCCAAGTTGCGTGCAAAACAAACCAAGTTTGAGGTACTTTATGCGCGAAAGTGCCAAATAAGCTTAAAAACGCATAGAATCGCAACTTAACACGTAATTTCTAGCATATGACTATGATTTTCATTTATAACCACTTCAACAAAATAATATATACCAAATAGTGTTGTGTGCCAAGTTTCGTTCAAAAAAAACCAAGTTTGATCTACTTTATGCGCTAAAGTGCCAAAACACTTAAAAATGCATAAAATCGCAACTTAACACGTAATTTCTAGCATATGACTATGACTTAAAATTCGAACCACTTCAACACAAAAATATACATACCAAATAGATTTGTGTGCCATGTTTCGTGCAAAACAAACCAAGTTTGAGAAACTTTATGCGCGAAAGTGTCAAAAAAGCTTAAAAACGCATAAAATCGTAACTTAACACGAAATTTTGTAGAATATGACTAGGATTTTAAATTCTAACCACTTCCACACAATAATATATACCAAATAGAGTTCTATGCCATGTTTCGTATAAAACAAACCAAGTTTGAGCTACTTTATACGCGAAAGTGCTAAAAAAGCTTAAAAACGCATAAATTCGCAATTTAACATGTAATTTCTAGCAGATGACTGTGATTTACAATTCTAACCACTTCAACACAATAATATATACTAAATAGTGTTGTGTGCCAAGTGTCGTATAAAACAAACCAAGTTTAAGCTACTTTATGCGCGAAAGTGCCAAAAAAGCTTATAAACGCATTAAATCGCAACTTAACACGTAATTTTGTAGCATATGACTAGGATTTTCAATTCTAAACACTTCAATACAATAATATATACCAAATAGTGTTGTGTGCAAAGTTTCGTGCAAAACTAACCAGGTTTGAGCTACTCTAGGCGCGAAAGTGCCAAACAAGCTTTAAAACGCATAAAATTGCAACTTGACACGTAATTTCTAGCATATTACAATGATTTTCAATTCTATCCATTTCAACACAATAATATATATCAATTTGCCAAGTTTCGTGCAAAACAAACCAAGTTTGAGCTACTTTATGCGCTAAAGTGCTAAAACACTTAAAAACCCATCAAATCGCAACTTAACACGTAATTTTTATCATATGACTATAACTTAGAATTCTAACAACTTCAACACAATAATATATACCAAAATAGTGTTGTGTGCCAAGTTTCATGCAAAACAAACCATGTTTGAGATACTTCATACGCAAAAGTTCCAAAAACGCTACAAAACCCTTAAAATCGCAACTTAACACGTAATTTCTAGTATATGACCGTGATTTACAATTCTAACTACTTCAACAAAATAATCTATACCAAATAGTGTTGTGTGCCAAGTTTCGTGGAAAACAAACCAAGTTTGAGCTACTTTATGCGCGAAAGTGCCAAAAAAGCATAAAAACGTATAAAATCGCAACTTCACACGTAATTTCTAGCATATAACTATGAGTTTCAATTCTAACCACTTCAACATAATAATATATACCAAATAGTGTTGTGTTCCAAGTTTCGTGCAAAACAAACCAAGTTTGAGCTACTTTACGCAAAAAAGTATCAAAAAGGCTTAAAAACCCTTAAAATCGCAACTTAACACATAATTAATAGCATATGACTATGATTTACAATTCTAACCATTTCAACATAATAAAAAATACAAAAAAGTTTTGTCTGCCAAGTTTCGTATAAAATAAACCAAGTTTGAGCAACTTTATGCGCGAAAGTGCCAAAAACGCTTAATAACACATAAAATCACAACTTAACACGTAATTTTGTAGCATATGACTAGGATTTTCAATTCTAACCACTTTAACCCAATAATATATACCAAATAGTATTGTATGCTAAGTTTCGTGCAAAACAAACCAAGTTTGAGCTACTTTAGGCGCGAAAGTGCCCAAAAAGCTTTAAAACGCATAAAATCGCAACTTGACACGTAATTTCTAGCATATGACAATAATTTTAAATTCTAACCACTTCAACACAATAATATATACAAAATAGCCAAGTTTCGCGCAAAACAAACTAAGTTTGAGCTACTTTGTGTGCGAAAGTGCCAAAAAAGATAAATAACGAATAAAATCGCAACTTGACACGTAATTTCTAGCATATGACTGTGATTTTCAATTCTAACCACTTCAAAAGAATAATATATACCAATTAGTGTTGGGTGCCAAGTTGCGTGCAAAACAAACCAAGTTTGAGGTACTTTATGCGCGAAAGTGCCAAATAAGCTTAAAAACGCATAGAATCGCAACTTAACACGTAATTTCTAGCATATGACTATGATTTTCATTTATAACCACTTCAACAAAATAATATATACCAAATAGTGTTGTGTGCCAAGTTTCGTTCAAAAAAAAACCAAGTTTGATCTACTTTATGCGCTAAAGTGCCAAAACACTTATAAATGCATAAAATCGCAACTTAACACGTAATTTCTAGCATATGACTATGACTTACAATTCGAACCACTTCAACACAAAAATATATATACCAAATAGATTTATGTGCCATGTTTCGTGCAAAACAAACCAAGTTTGAGAAACTTTATGCGCGAAAGTGTCAAAAAAGCTTAAAAACGCATAAAATCGTAACTTAACACGAAATTTTGTAGAATATGACTAGGATTTTAAATTCTAACCACTTCAACACAATAATATATACCAAATAGAGTTCTATGCCATGTTTCGTATAAAACAAACCAAGTTTGAGCTACTTTATACGCGAAAGTGCTAAAAAAGCTTAAAAACGCATAAATTCGCAATTTAACATGTAATTTCTAGCAGATGACTGTGATTTACAATTCTAACCACTTCAACACAATAATATATACTAAATAGTGTTGTGTGCCAAGTGTCGTATAAAACAAACCAAGATTAAGCTACTTTATGGGCGAAAGTGCCAAAAAAGCTTATAAACGCATTAAATCGCAACTTAACACGTAATTTTGTAGCATATGACTAGGATTTTCAATTCTAAACACATATATACAATAATATATACCAAATATTGTTGTGTGCAAAGTTTCGTGCAAAACTAACCAGGTTTGAGCTACTCTAGGCGCGAAAGTGCCAAACAAGCTTTAAAACGCATAAAATTGCAACTTGACACGTAATTTCTAGCATATTACAATGATTTTCAATTCTATCCATTTCAACACAATAATATATATCAATTTGCCAAGTTTCGTGCAAAACAAACAAAGTTTGAGCTACTTTATGCGCTAAAGTGCTAAAACACTTAAAAACCCATCAAATCGCAACTTAACAAGTAATTTTTATCATATGACTATAACTTAGAATTCTAACCACTTCAACACAATAATATATACCAAAATAGCTTAAAAACAAGAGAAATGCAATAAGAGTGATGTTCTAGAGTGAGGCATAAAGGCACCCACACTAGGCATCCCCCCCAGGTTTTACAGAAATGAGGGGTATTTATAAGCTAAGGAACAAAAGCGGTAAAATGCCCTAAAAGCCCTTAGAGTTTGGTTTACGAAGAAAAGAAATCGCGCAGAATGGAGCCTCCATTCGGCCGAATGGGACCATGATTCGCCCGAATGATACCTCATTCGACCGAATGGAGGTACATTCGGGCTTTCCAGTGCGTTTCAGCATCAAACTTGAGCATCACATGACCATTCGCCCGAATCTCATGGGCATTCGCTCGAATCAATACCATTCGCCTGAATGGTTCTTCAATTTGCCCAAAATAGTGACTTTGCAAGCCAAATCTATCATGTAGCAACTGCATTCGCCCGAGCAAACCCCCATTCGACCGAATGGGAGGTCGAATTGCTTGAATTCCATGCCAAACCGTGTCTTTGAAGGACCGGAAGGTCCTTGAACATTGAAAGGCTCTTGGTTGTGACTTGGAGTGCTTGGAGAGGCATTAATACGCGTGTCTAATCTTTGATCAAAGCATCTAAGTCTCGTACGCAACGTAAAATACCTTGAAATCTCCAAAAATACCTGAAACTACCTCAAAACACCATAGTGACAAGAACAACGTAAAATCATGCGTAAAGTGTGTAAAAAGCATTCTAAAACGCGATAATCGACACTACAATAAGGAGGTAAATATGTTCTAAAAACGAGCACATCAAGTCCCCCAAACCAAACCTTTGCTAGTCCCTAGCAAAAGAACTAGCAGGGCAAAATGAAAGCATGGGCCAAAAACAAAACTAAACTACGAAATTCAATAAAACCTAAGACTCACTTTCGTAGCAATCACGGTTGCAGTTAGCACGTACAACAAGCCCTTTAAACCCCTAGGTCTCCCATAGGGGACGAGTAAGTGAAGACTCAACTCTCTTAAATGATGATAATTCAAAACACATATTAATTAAACAAATAAATTAATTAATTACATTTAGCTGTTTAAGTTAGTCTGAAATCATATTAGATATAAAGTGAATAATTGATATGTATATCTAAGTTCGAAATATTGAAATATGCTTAAATGACTTAAGTTTATCTTAAGGTTAAATTTATAAGTCTTGAAATAAGTTTAAATGGCTTTAAAATAATTATGTTTACAATAAGGTTAGTCTCGTAATTATCTTTGAAATATTTTAATAGGTCAAGGTTTATTAAAATGAACTTTGAAATATTTTAATTGGTTAAGGTTCATTAAAATTAATTTTGAATTATTTTAATAGGTTAAAATATTGAAATTAAGTTTGTTTATACGTTTGTTATTAACGTTTGAATATTTTATTTGAATTTAAAATATGTGCTTAAAATAGTTGGATGATAAAATATCCATAGTACAAGCTAAACACGTTTTGTTATTATTAGTACATGTTAAGATTTGAATTTAAAATGTGTTGTTAAGCTAATTAAAGAGTTTCCTATAAATAAGGAGATATTTTAAATTGATACTAAAAATAAGAAATGACAATTTAAATTAGTGCTTAAAATAGGAATGATTTTGAATATTATTCTACACGTTATTTTATCTCGTTTTTTCTGAGTTTTTATTATCTTGTATGAGTTCTATCGTGGCAGCAGAACATTGATTGTTAAAAAAAATTACAGCACACAATGACGAAATTATATGAGCTGTCGGTGCAACGTTAGTTTGATTGAAAGCTCAAGGTCTTGAAGACTGGCACAGAATATCCAAATCAACGAAATTAACGGATGAAGCTTTCTTGCTCTTCAAGGATATGTTGAAACGTGACATATATAAATATAAGGCTTCATTTCAGAATTAAGAATGCACCTCTTCTTACAATTTTCTCTCTTGACTTAAGATCTAGTATTCTCTAAGTATTCAAAAGTGTTGTAATTCTTAATTCATCTAGCTCTTACAATTTGTAACAGGTTTAAGTGTTAAAAAGAGTTAGATTATTTCATAGTTTAATACGCCTAACTTAGAATACTTTTCAAAGTGTTCAACTTGTTAAATCTATTGTGATATTGGGATTTTCTTTTATTAAAGAGACTTGTAAGACATTTCTTCAAGGAGAAGAACGTGGTGAGAGAAGATTGTGAGATATTCTAGTTTGTCTTAAAGTCTATTAATAACAGGCGTTGAAATTCTACAGGTTGAAAGAGAACCCATAGGCGGGGAGTAGGTTGTTTAGAACCAAACCTCGTTAACATATCGTGTGTTATTGTTTAAGTTTATTTTCCGCACATACGTTATAGTTTTATTACTCGACCTAAAATTGTCCCAGAAAACAGTTTTTGTAAGGTCACACAATCTCTTGAGATAACCTTCCAAATAAAAATTTTAAACGGGCATACTCTCTATTCACCCCCCACCCTAGAGAGTATTCGACCTCCTATCAACTTTTAATTGGTATCAGAGCTGAGTTTCACATATAAAGACTAATATCTTGTGATGGATGCGATAGGAGAAGGGTTGTTTGCTCAAGGACGTTCGTGCTCTAGGCCTCCTTTGTTTTGTGGAACAAATTTTTCTCATTAGAAAACTTTGATGAAGATGTTTGTAATTGATCAAGATATGGAACTTTGGGACATCATAACTAAAGGACCTAAGGTTCCCATGAAAAAGGACGCTCGAGGAAATGATGTGTTAAAAACCAAAATTGAATATTCACAAAGTGATTTGGAATCCGTTTCCAAGAACTATAGGGCAATGAATCAATTATGTTGTGCTTTGAATGGTACCGAGTTCAATAGAATTTCTTCATGCACAAGTGTTAAGTAAATATGGGATAAGTTCAAGATGAAAAAGGATGAGAGTATTAATGAAACTTTTACTCGTTTTACATTAATTACTAACAGTTTGAATTCTCTTGGTAAAACTTTTACTAATGCAGAAAAAGTCCAGAAGTTCTTGAGGTGTCTTCCAAGATCCAAATGGGGTCCAAAAGTCACCGCCATTGAAGAAGCTCAAGACTTGAGTGTTCTATCACTTGACGATCTCCTTGGGAAACTTACAACTCACGAACTTACCCTACATGATGATGGAGAAAGTGATGTACTACCTTCCATGAAGAATCTTGCTCTAATGGCTAAGAAACATCATGAATCCTCAAGTGATAATGAAGAAAGTGATGATGAGGAAGATCCATTTTCCTTGATCACAAAAGGTCTAAAAGAAATCATGAAGTTGCGCAAAAGATTTACAAAATTTAAATCCAGAAACAAAGGTAAATCTTCAAACTCTAACTCTAATTCTAGAACTAACAAACTTGCTTGCTTTGAATGTGGATCTACAGAACATTTTGTATAGGAATGCCCTAAGAAGAAAACGGAATCTTACAAGAAAAATAAGAAAAAACAACCAATGGTTGCTACATGGAGTGATTCCGAAGGATCAACCGAGCCTGAAAGTGAAGATGGTCAAGCTCACTTATGTAATATGGCTAATGATGACAACGATGATGATCTAGATCCAAATCATAAAGAGGTACTTGACTTTCTTAACTCTTGTTCTAAAGACGAATTAGTTAAAGCTCTCTTTGACATGTTTCAAATTGAAAAGATCTTAAAAGATGAGAAAAACATTCTAGAAAATGAATTCGTCGCTATGCTGAAGGTAAGACCTTATAAAGAAAAATAAATCGCTAAAGGCTGAAACAATAAAATTTGAAAAGATTGTCAAAGTCTTGAAAGAATAGAATCTCAGCCAGACAAAATAGCTCATTGATATTAAGAATGAAAACAATGATCTTGAGTCCAAGCTCAAGACTCTGAGACATGAGTCTGAGAAGAATTTACAAGCATTAACAAAGTAAAAGGAATCCGAATCTAAATTTACAAAATGGTTGCACGTCAAAAAGGATCTAATGATAAACGTCGTATAGGTTATAATAATGTTACACATAACTACAAGAGTAAAACCACATCTGTTAAGAGTGCATGCAAAAATAGGCGCACACCTACTTGCTCATATTATTGCAAAGAAGGACATATCAAGTTTGCATGTCTGTACAGACGTAAGGACAATTATATCATTAAGAATTCCTTTCCTCTTGAATTACGTGGACAGATAAAGCAAATATGCTTTCCCAAAAGGCCAAGACCACCTAAGATGGTGTACCCCGAATACGGTCCCAAATTTGTCACTTGGATAGCCAAGTAAAGTTGAGAAAGGTTATTTTTTTGTTTTGTAGGAAAAGCAAAAGTGGATCTTAAATAGTGGATGCTCGAGACATATGAGTGGTAAAGTTTCTTTATTTTCTGAAATTAAAGAAAAATGCAATGACTAGATCACCCTAGAAGACAAAGGTAAATGCAAAATTTTAGGTGTTGACAAAGTTGGTAAGAATTCCTCTAAAACTATTGATAATGTCCATTTAGTTGAAGGTCTAAAATTTAACTTACTAAGTGTGTCTCAACTATGTGATAAAGTTAATCAAGTAATCTCTGATAAAGAAAAATGTGTTGTTAAAAACTCTAACACCGGAGATACATTTATTACCGCCCTTAGACATGATAATGTTTATGCTTTGAATACTAACAAAATTGCAGCTCAAAATTTCAAGTGCTTGAAGGCTATGACCGATGATCCAAAACTATGGCATAGACGTCTTGGTCACATCAATATTCATACCATGCATGAGTTGGTGAGTAAAGATCTAATAAAGGGACTTCCAGCTCTTGATTACAAACACAGTCCTACATGTGACGCATGCATTAGAGGAAAACAAGTAAGAAGTTATTCAAACCGAAGAAAATGGTAAGTACTTCAAAACCATGTGAACTCTTACATATTGATCTATGTGGTCCAATGCGTGTATGGAGCATAAGAGGTAAATCTTACATTCTAGTTGCAGTTGATGATTATTCTAGATTTACGTGGGTTGACTTTTTGAAGGATAAAAGTGAAGCCTTGAAACCATTCTCAAGACGTTGTAAGGAATTGCAAACTCAACTAAATCTTCCAATAGTCTCGAATAGAAGTGACCATGGGAGAGAGTTTAATCAACTAGGCTTTGATTCCTTTTGTGAAAAATACAGCATACCCATAACTTTTCAGCTCTTAGGACACCTCAACAAAATGGCGTGGTTGAAAGGAAAAATTGAACCTTAGAGGAAATGGCTAGGACACTTCTTATAGAAAATGGATTAGCCAAACATTATTGGGCCGAGACTGTTAACACAGCAAATGATGTCTTAAATAGGTGCCTCATTAGACCAATACTTAAGAAAACCCCTTATGAGTTATTCAAAGGAAGAAAACCAAACATAGCTTATCTTAGACCAATTGGTTGTAAATGTTTTGTCCATAATAATGGTAAGGATAATCTAGGCAAATTTGATGCTAGAAGTGATGAAGGTATATTTCTTGGATACTCACTGAATAGTAAAGCCTATAGAGTTCTAAATAAGCGTACAAGTATGGTTGAGGAAAGTATACATGTGGTATTTGATGAGTCGGACAATGGAACACTAAGCGAAGGATTTAAAGAGTTAAACCTTACTAAACACTTTGATGATATGAGTGATGATGAATTGGATGCCAATGATTTTGTGCAGTTAAAAAGAAGAACATGTAGTATACCATACAAAGTCTTGATGAGATTGATGGAAAACAGGTTGTAAACATTGAAGACTTACAGCCTGATCTTGAGACCCAACCTCAAGATCTTGAAACAGTTCCTGAACATACTGCTTTGGATACACTAATTAGAAACTCCTCAAATGAAGTAGGTACAAGTTCTTTGAATGATTACACACCATCCATTCTACGAAGAAGAGCTAGAATATTATCTCAACATCCTCCTGAAAACATCATAAGTGATCCAAACAAAGGTACGCAAACTCGATCCTCTCTTAAATATTTATGTGCATTTTCTGGTTTTGTTTCTCTTGTAGAACCAAAGGATGTTAAAACAGCTATACAAGAACAAGAGTAGATCATTGCTATGCAAAATGAATTAAATGAATTCGAAAGAAACAAAGTTTGGGATCTAGTTGAAAGGCCTCCGGATCGTACTATTATTGGTACTAGATGGGTCTTTCGTAATAAATTCAATGACGATGGAGACATTATAAGGAATAAAGCAAGTCTGGTAGCTCAAGGTTATAATCAAGAAGAAGGTATATATTATGATGAGACTTTCGCTCTAGTTGCAAGGTTAGAATCTATCCATATTACATGAATATTAAACTATATCAAACGGATGTTAAATGTGCTTTCTTAAATGGCTACTTACAAGAGGAAGTGTATGCTAAACAACCACCTGGCTTTGAAAATTCTGATTTACCCAATCATGTGTTTAAACTAAATAAAGCACTATATGGCTTGAAACAAGCTCCAAGAGCTTGGCATGACATATTTAGCTCACATTTACTTTAAAATGATTTTCAACGAGGTAAAATTGATAAAACGCTTTTCATTAAAACTAAAGGAAAAGATATTCTTGTTGTTCAAGTATATGTTGATGATATATTGTTTGGAGCTACTAATGATTCTTTGTGCAAGGAATTTTCTGAGATTATGTGCAAGTAATTCAAAATGAGCATGATGGGAAACTTAACATTCTTTCTTGGACTACAAATAAAGCAAAAAGAAGGATGGAATATTTATGTGTCAAAGCAAATATGTTAGAGATTTGCTAAAGAAGTACAATATGGATCAATGCAAAATTGCTAATACGCCTATGAGTGCAACACTAAGTCTAGACGAAGACATAAATGGTAAGAGTGTTCTTCAAAAGACTTATAGAGGTATGAATGGTTCTTTATTGTATTTAACTGTTGTCGTCCTGATATTATGTTTAGTGTTTGCTTATGTGCTCGTTTTCAAGCTAACCCAAAAGAATCTCACTTAGCAGTAGTTAAAAGAATCTTTAGATATTTGCATGGGACTAAAGACTTCGCTCTGTGGTACCCTAGTTGTGAAAATTTTAGTTTGATTGGTTTTTCAGATTATGATTATGCTGGTTATAAAGTGGATAGAAAAAGCACTTCAGGATCGTGTCAATTCTTTGGAAATTCATTGATTTTATGGTATTCTAAAAAGCAAAATTCAGTTGCCTTATCTACAGCTGAAGCTGAATACATAGCTGCAGGTGCATGTTGTTCTCAAATCTTATGGATTGCACAAAAACTTCGAGATCTAGGAGTTGATCTCAAAGGTATTCCAATAAAGTGTGATAATACAAGTGCAATTTGTATTACTAAAAATCCAATACAACATTCACATATAAAACATATTGAGGTTCGTCACCATTTCATACGTGATCATGTTGAAAAGGTCATATTACTCTATCTTTTATCTCTATAGAAAATCAGTTGGCAGATATATTTACAAAACCTTTAAGTCATGATAGGTTTGAGAATTGAAAATTTGATTTCGATTTCTTAAATATTATTTATTTTATATAAATATACAAAAATGGGATTTATAGTTAAATAACTTTAATTAATAAAGGATGTTTAATTACCTAAAGTTAAATTGTTTGCCTATCTCATTTGGGACGTTAACTTACAAATTACTCATTTGTGAATTTGGTCCTAATCAAACTAACAGTTCAAATTGATTTCATAATTACACTTCAATTGCATTTCATCACATTATTCACACACACATCACACTAGTCAATTTTCTCTCAAAATTAAATTTTTACCTTTTCCTTAAGTTGTTCAATCAATACTTATTGAAGTACAAATGCAATGTACTTCCTCACCTTCAAATAACTTGTGAACCGTCCCATTTCCCATTCCACTCCAACCTTTTCTGAATTTGTGAACAATGAAATCAGTTTTCTTCAACCCTTCAAAAACCCCTTTCAAGGCTCCTAAAAGAAATTTACTCGTTCTTCTACTAAATCTAAAAGAGGTGAATCCTTAAAATCGCCAATAACAGAACCAATAACTCTATCTTTTCCCTCACCCTTATGTGATGTTGTAGTGCCTAAGTCCTAGTTTGAAAACCATGTGACTTTTTTGGTAGATGGATTGATGTCTTTAAACATCGCTCTATATCTTTTCTTGACATCCTAAACTACAATTTCTTTCTATTTGAAGATTTTGAAATAAGCTCTTCCTTTATTAAATCTTCTCCAGGTAAGTTGTTAGACCCTGAATCTATGTCTTACCCTACCTTGGTAAAGATTTTCTACTGTAATCTCTCATTCATAACCAAAGATGGTTTTCCTGCCCTGAGAAGTTACGTAAAAGGTCAAGAAATTTTTATTACTAAAACCCTTATTAACGAGTTGTTTAAGTTTTCAAATGTTATTGATGATTCTACCCCAAACTCTATTGCGTTTCAAAACGCTAAAGATATGTTTGTCTTATCTTCTCACCTCAATTTCTCTCCAACTAGACAGTTAACCCATAATGGATTAACTTTGTTCGGTAAACTTCTTCACAATTTGATTGCAAAAATCGTATTTTCTAAAGGAACATCATGTGAGCTGGTTTCTGATTCCCACTTGATTTTGATGTGGAATATTGCTGCTCGTAAGTCCATTGATTTTGCCTCTCTGATTATTTCAACCATGAGATTTTGCAGTTCTAGTTTTCGAAATTTAGCCCTCCCTTATGCAAATCTTCTTTCCCTTATTTTTGATCATTTTAACCTCATTACTGATTATTCTGGCCCTCAATCTTTATCTAACAATGTTCTGTCCTCCTTGGGGATCTTTAAAGTTGGAGGTAAATATGAGTTATACTCAAATTTATCTGTAACAGAGAAAGAGGAGTTACAGAGATTGCATGGGAAAAAGATAGGTCGTTTGGAACCTCATTCTAAGGAAAATCAGACTACCCATTCTCGTCTAGAGTCCCTTGATTATGAAGTTTGTGGAATCAAAGTGTCTTTGCATGAATTGCATGATAAAGTGTCCACATTAACTTTTATGCTAGACCCATTTATGAAGGACATGAAGGGAATGGTAGTTGAAGAGGTAACCGTAGAAGATGAGGAAGTTGAAAAAGAGAAGAAGGTATCAAAAGAGGAGGAGGCTGCTGAAGAAGAGAAAGAAGAAGAGAAGAAGGATGAAGAGAAGGAGGAAAAAAAGAATCCAGAAGAAGTTGATGCCACCCCCATTCAAACAATTCCACCATTTGTTGAAGCTACACCAATCACCTCTTCCCCCGGTAAAACCAAACCTTCCAAGAAGAGGAAGACTAGGTCCAGGAAGTGATTTTAATTTATGTTAGTTGATAAACAATTTTTAGTGAAGGCAAACTATATTTTCTTGTTTTGATTAACAATCCCAATATTTTATCCCTGTTTCTTTTTTTATGAAAGTCAAAAGGGGGGGGGGGGGGGGGGGGGGGGGGGGGGGGGGGGGGGGGGATATGTAAATTAGTTTATGTTTATTTTTGCTTGCTTGCTTTGCTTTGCATGCTGCTTATCATTGCATATTAGTTCATGTTCATGTTCATATTCATGTTCATATTATTGCTGGATGTGTTCATGTTCATATTATTGCTGGATTTGTTCATGTTTCTGTTCATAATGCATAAAGGAAGAAATTTGAGAAATTTATGTTTGTTAAATTTATACTTGTTTTAGTGGGTTGATAATTACTTAGTGACATGTTCATCGTTACTGATTATTGTTTATGTTCATGATGCTTGATGATGATTATTGATAATCATGTTTTTGATGTTAAAATATTGATATGATGATATAATGCTACAATATAATATTGGTTATTATATTTTTGCATGTATTGTGATTAGTTATCTGTTTACTTGTGATAATAATTTATCTTTTAAATGATTTCAATATCCATGCATGAAAATTTATTGGTTTACACTATTCTGATTTGAAACTGTTTTCAAAGTCTTCAAAACATTCTGATTAATGATATCTTGTTGTTCTTATCATGCTTTTCAACTCATGTTAACTTAGTTATATGATTTAGGAAAATATGGTTTTGACTTACATCAAGGGGGAGATTGAAGACTCAACTCTCTTAAATGATGATAATTCAAAAACACATATTAATTAAACAAATAAATTAATTAATTACATTTAGTTGTTTAAGTTAGTCCAAAATCATATTAGATATAAAGTGAATAATTGATATATATATTTAAGTCCGAAATATTGAAATATGCTTAGATGACTTAAAGTTTATCTTAAGGTTAAATATATAAGTCTTGAAATAAGTTTAAATGGCTTTAAGATAATTATGTTTACAATAAGGTTAGTTTCGTAAATTATCTTTGAAATATTTTAATAGGTCAAGGTTTATTAAAATTAACTTTGAAATATTATAATAGGTCAAGGTTCATTAAAATTAATTTTGAATTATTTCAATAGGTTAAAATATTAAAATTAAGTTTGTTTATACGTTTGTTAGTAACGTTTGAATATTTTATTTGAATTTAAAATATTTGCTTAAAATAGTAGCATGATTAAATATCCATGGTACAAGCTAAACACGTATTATTAGTACACGTTAAGATTTGAATTTAACATGTGTTGTTAAGCTAATTAAAGAGTTTCCTATAAATATTATTCTACACGTTATTTTATCTGGTTTTTGTTGAGTTTTCACTATCTTGTATGAGTTCTAACGTGGCAGCACAACATTGGTTGTTAAAAACAAATTACAGCACACAATGACGAAATTAGATGAGCTGTCAGTGCAACGTCAGTTTGATTTAAAGCTCAAGGTCTTGAAGACTGGCACAGAATATCCAGATCAACGAAATTAACGGATGAAGCTTTCTTGCTCTTCAAGGAGAAGTTATGTTATATACTTATATTTGGTTGATATTTTCAAGCGATTATCTTGTGGCTTAGTGGTTTTAAGGGGTTTCCTAGGCAGCCACTGGCACCTTGGTAAGTCCGTCCTTAATTCATACTAAGAGCTCGAATTCATATAATGGTCAATTTTAAAATCTAAAAAAACTTACAAACATTAAAATTTTAAAAGTGTGCAATTTAGTACGAAAGTATTGTTTTATTAAATTTTATCTATCATAAATGAGAATTGTGGTTTGTCCTACTATTCTCTAAAGCAACCAAATAATACAGAGTGCATGTAGTTTAAATAAGTACTTTGCATGATACAAATTCATATAACTACTCTACATAAAAAAGTGAATAATTTAATTAACTGATTTTCTTAATTAATTTTATCAACTAATTTTTAACATACTAATGGGAGTAGCTTGTTGTAAATTATTTGATTTATAACAAAAAGTTCTTTTTCAACTAGTAAATTTTTTAGGAAAAATTACCTACAATAATCCAATATTTTCATTATTTTTCTACAATAACCCCGCCTATTGATTAAGCATTAATAATTTTAAGAGGTATTTGCCTAAAGTAAGCTTGGATAACCCGATGACTTGCTATAGTAGGTAATTCACCAAAAAAGGTAAATTAAAAATTAATATTAAATTAGAGAAAAATTTTGAAAATTCACATAAAAAATTTTGAATAATTAATAAAATCATAAATTTTTTTTAATATTATTTTCAAATTGTTTTCGAATTTTAATATTAATTCATCTTTTTAAAAAAAAATTAAACTTATTATAACAAAATATCGGATTACTGGATTTACTATAGAAAAATACCTTCTAAAATTGAAATAACTCATGGTTAATTAATATATGGGATTATTATAGAAAAATCATAACAATATTAAATTATTCTAAATAATTTTTTCAATTTTATAAGACACACGTACTAGATGGTTGGACCAACTATCACCTAATTGGAGTCAAATAACATAAAATGGCTTACTAAGCTATTTTTGCTCAAGACCCCAACAAGTTGTAGTGTGAGAGTGAAAAGGCTTCTTTTAAAAATTTAAAATTAAGATGTTGAAACATATAACAATTTTACTTCTTAAATGTTCCATTTTTCTTGTCTTTCGCCATTTCTTTTGGTGTCGATTGCCTCACTAATTCAGTCTGTATCTAAGACCGTTGTTAACAATTATTAAAGCTTGGTATTTTAATAAAAAGAAAATTAAAAGAAGAAAAGATATCTGAAAAACACAAAAGATTGGTTAATATTTCCCACTTTTCGGAAAAAAAAAAAAGTAGCCAAGGAAAAAAAAAAAAAAAAAAAAAAAAAAAAAAAAAAAAAAACAGTTGTGTAAGACAAAGTGTTTTTCCTACTTATTTGAAATATTATAGAAGTATTGAAATGAAATCTTGAAAAACCCAGAAACTTTGCTCAGAGTTAGCATTGCTCTAAGGGTTTATAAAATAAGCTAGGATTCAAACCAGAACATGGGTTTGACAGCCATTTCAGTTCAATTCCAACAGCAACCGCCAACGCTTCCTCCAAATTCAAGTTTTAATACATGGGTCGGATCCTCTGCCAAACGTATCACCGTTTCTCTTAAGCAATTACACAAACAGGTTGACCCCATTGTTCCATGGACATCTTCCATTGCTCGCCATTGCAAAAGTGGGAATCTCTCTCAAGCAGTGAAAGAATTTACCAGAATGCGACTCTCGGGAGTTGAACCCAATCATATAACTTTCATTACTCTTTTATCTGCAATTTCTCATTACCCATCTCAAGGTCAATACTTAGCTGCTTCAATACATGCTTATATAAGAAAATTGGGTTTTGATAGGCAAAATGTCAAGGTGGGTACTGCCCTTGTTGACATGTATTGTAAATGTGCCCTTGTGGAATTCGCAAGACTGAGTTTTGATGAGATTATTGAGAAAAATTCCATGTCCTGGAATACTATGATTGATGGGTATATGAGAAATGACATAGTGGAGCATGCACTCCAACTGTTTGATGAAATGCCTGTGAGAGACGCCATTTCCTGGACTGCTTTGATTAGTGGGTTTGTAAAAAAGGGTCTTAACGACAAAGCATTAGTGTTATTTTGTGAGATGCAACTTTGTGGGATTCAGCCTGATTATGTAACAATTATCGCTGTACTTTCTGCTTGTGCTAATCTTGGCGCACTTAGTTTAGGGTTGTGGATTAATAAGTTTGTCATGGGAAAGGATTATAAGGATAACGTCCGTGTGTGTAACACGTTGATAGACATGTATTCCCGATGCGGTCGTGTGGATTTAGCACGTGAAATTTTCCACAAGATGCCAAGACGTAGTTTGGTGTCGTGGAACTCAATGATTGGTGGCTTTGCTGCCAATGGGCATGTTGAAGAAGCATTGAAGGTTTTTAATAAAATGCTAAAGGAAGGATTTAAACCTGATGGAGTAAGCTTTACTGGAGCTCTCATGGCCTGCAGTCATGCTGGCTTTGTAGATCAAGGACAGAAGTATTTTAATGACATGCAAAGAATCCACAATCTTTCTCCTCGAATTGAGCATTATGGCTGCTTAGTTGATTTGTACAGCCGTGCAGGGAAATTAGAGAATGCATTATATGTGATAAAGAATATGCCTATGAAGCCAAATGAAGTTGTTTTAGGGTCATTATTGGCAGCATGTAGAAATTGTAGAGATATTGGCTTGGCAGAGACGATCGTTAATTTTTTGGTTGATTTGAATCCTGGTTGTGATTCCAACTATGTGATGCTTGCAAACATCCATGCTGCCGTAGGAAGTTGGGAGGGTGCAGGTAAAGTTAGACGAAAACTGAAAACTCGTGGGATACAAAAGAGACCCGGTATCAGCTCAATTGAAATAGAGGGTGGCATTCATGAATTCGTGGCTGGTGATAAATTCCATTCTGAGACAGATTCTATCTATGAAATGCTAGAGATTCTGTCTTATGAGCTTATGATATATGGATATATTCGACATGATTCCATATCAGAAACTTAAAGGTGATCTCAATTATTCTCGTAAGCTGAAATTTTTGCATCTAAAGGAACTAGATTATACAATGAAATTCCATTCACTCAATAGACAGAAAACTATGCTTTACCAATTTTCATGCACAGCTGAGTAACTTCCTTGACACAAGTGTCTTGAATATGTTTTCGACATAGTTCTCTTTGTAGTGAAAGGTTGATATTCTTCTTCCTTATCTATTGGAGTATGTGATAGTAGTATGACAGCTTTGATAAGGGTAAACATTGCAAGCAATTCAAAGTTTTTTGATCTAATTCAGCAAGCACAACACAATTATAATCACCGATTACATCGATTTGATACAGTAATACTGTAATACAATACTGGCTGGAGTTTAAGGATAATGTATGATTTGTTGATCTCAGAAATGGAATTACACTGAGTAGTTAACACTAATCTGCGAGATTAAATTGTTTTCCCCTAACAATAATCTGAAATGTTCCATGGATGCTGCAAGCCCCAAGAAATGCCCTCCACAAAGCTTCATCAGGTTCTATCTCCATGCGCTCAATAACTCCTTTAGCTTCTTCTATTCTTCCAGATTTACTCAACATATCAACCATACAGGTATAATGCTCCAAACTTGGACTCAACCGAAATTCCCTTACCATCATCTCAAAATATCGCTTCCCTTCTTCAACATGTCCTCCATGACTACAAGCTGTAAGAACTGTGGTAAACGTAGCCGCATCAGGAAAAACACCAAAATATAACATACTTTCGAACAACCAAAAAACCTTATCAAATTCCCCATGCATTCCATACCCACTCATCATGGCACACCAAGTAGCCTGGCTTCTTTCAGGCATTTTATCGAATACCTTACGAGCAAATCCCAAATCACCACATTTACTGTACATTGTGATCAATGCATTGCAATTAGCAAGTTCGGAGCTGAACCCACGTACCAACGCCAAGGTATGAAGCTGCTGCCCAAGTCTCATTGAAGAAAGCGCGGAGACGGATTTAAGCACGATAGGAAGAGTGTATCTGTCAATGTTGGAATTTGAAATGAGCAATTCATGGAAACAAGAGATAGAAAGATGGAATTGTTTGGTGGAAGCGTAACCTCTAATGAGAGTATTGTAGATAAAGGTGGATTTACGATTAGTGAAAGAAAAGATGAGTTGGGCATCAGCCATTTGAGCACAAGAGGAATAACAAGAAATGAGTTTTGCTCGAATGAAATCATCGTAAGATAAGCCGAGCTTGATGGTTTCGCAATGGAGTTGGAGGACTTTGAGGAGGTTTCTGGAGATGAAACACTGTTGGAGAAGGGAGGCATACGCCTGAATTTCTTGAGGAATTCGCATTTCTGTAGCTTTGAATTTAAAATTCCATCCGTCTATCTGGGTTTTAGTTTTACAATTACACCTATTACAAAAGATATTGTTTCTGTCCTATTCTTATAAATACAATTAATTTAAAAAAAATCTCACATTAAAAAGTCAATTATAGTGATGATGATGAACTGTTCCCGCTGGGGATGTTTTGGCATGAGGGTGAAAGCTTTTATGTTGAAAGCATAAAAGGGGTGGAGACCGGATAAAAAAGAAATAAAAGTTTAACTTTTTTTGTTTTTTTTATTCCATCACCAACGTTTTGAAAACTTAAAGATGAACAAGGCTTATATATAAAACAAACAATAACAAACTAATGCTAGCTAACAACTTATTAGTGCCAACTAAGCAAAAAAGAAAAGACTGATAATTAACTATTCCTTAACACCACCCTCAAGCTTGAGGTTGGTTTACCAACACTATGCTTAGTTAAAAAAATTTCCAACCGTTTAGAAGGAAGTATTTTTTAAGAATAATATCTAACTGGTAGGAAGAAGGAAAATAAGTTAGTTGTCTAAGGCCTTCTAGGACATTGTCACTTTACTCGTGAGAGTCTAATTCTATATGTTTTGTACAATCATGAAGAATAATATTGTGATACTCTGCATTGGGAGAAGAACTAGAAACTGTGGCTTGTTTTTTTAGACTTCCAGTTAATATGGGACCCTCCCAAAAGCATAATATAACCTCAAAATGGTATGGAAAGTATTTCATAATATTTTGTTGCCTAAAACCGGTTCAATCCAACAATAACTAAACAATCTTTGAAAGTGCGATTCCTAAATTGATTATAGTTACCTAGGTCCGAGTAATATGTTTAGCGTCCTAAATTGATTTCGGTAAGATATCTAATTGACATTGATTTGATCTCAAACATATGATAAGATTCTAATTAATTTAATCTCTTAAAAGGTTGCTTTATATATTTGGTAATTTTACTTGCCTAAAAACAAATGAAATAATCTAAGCAAGTAATTGATATTATTCTTAAGTGTTATTTTAGTTTTCCTACCGTCATATATCATCTATACTAACAAATTTTATTGTAGGAACAAATACTTTGGAAACAAAAGAACGTCAAGGCCTTGACAGAGTCAATTAAGTCAACTTAGCATTATGGATTTGAAGTTTCAACTTGTATATAAGTTGAAGTATGAAAAGAAGAAAGACACACGAATAGACATTTTGAATACATATTGCCAAAGTCTTACAAGTCTTAAAGAATTCTCATTCAAGAAATACTCCTACGCTCTACATTCAACTTAACCTTTTAAGGTTGTCTTGTAATTATTCATTTCAGTATTTTCTTGTATTTGTAATATTCGATTTATTGCAAGAAAGAAAAGTGGAATAGAAATATCTTTAGTTCACTAGGGTTAGAGTTTCTAGTTGGTAGCATTGTAGCTACAGGGAGTTGTTGGAAGATAAGTATGACCTTCTATTAAAGCTTGTATCTAGAAATTTAATGGGAAAGTGAATAAAGAGTATTTGCCAAAATCCTAAGAGCTAGGGAAAATTTCTAAGGTAGAGATTAGGTCCTTTGAAGGACTGAGCTCTTTACATCCTCATGTTCTTTATTATTGCTCTTTATATTTTATTTAATATTTGCTCAAACAACAAGTCTTAAACTTATTTCGCAAAATAACTTATGCTATAGTTTTTCAAGGTCCTGACTTATAGTTTCAAGGCCCTGACTTGTTAACAAGCAAAAAGTAAAAAAGTTTTCATACTCTGTTCTCCCCCCTCCTTCTAGAGTATTCCATCATCGTCATTGATTCTTCAACTGATATTAGAGCCTAAATCACAAAAGCTCGATTTAATAATATGTGAGGTACTTCATTATGAATCCCCAAGGTGATGGTGGTTTTGCTTAGGATGTGCTTCTAACAACCCTCTTCTTTTTTTTAATGGAACAACTTTGCTCATTGGCGTTCTCTCATGCAAATTTTTATTATTGATCAAAATCTTGACATGTGGGATATTATAAAGAAAAATGGCCCAAGAAACCCTATGATCGAAGGTATGGAGTCAAGGACCCCAAATATGAAAATGATTACAACCAATGTGACCTTGAGCTCATATCCAAGAACTACAAAGACATAAACCTTCTTTATTGCAGTTTAAATAGGATACATTTGAAAGAATTCCCTCTTTTACTTTTTCCCATGAAAGCAGGAATAAACTCATTGTTACATATGAGGGCACTAGACAAGTCAAGGAAATCAAGATAAGTATCTTTCTTCACAAGTATGAATTGTTCAAGATGGCTCCCAAAGAATCCTTAAATGAGAACCCTTGGAAGAGGAAGAGCCCTTCAAACAAAAGAAACGATTTAACTTAAATGTCCGACGTGTTACCCTGAATTCATATTTACATGTGAATATCCGGCTCGCTTTGACCTTGGTCTACATTACATAAAATATACATGGATTATATATATATATATATGTATATGTATATATATATATATATATATATATATATATATATATATATATATATATATATATATATATATATATATATATATATATATTATATTATATTATATTATATATATAATATATATTATATATATATAACATACATATATATATATATATATATATATATATATATATATATATATATATATATATATATATATATATATATATATATATATATATATATATATATATATATATCCCACTAACTTGCTTTTTATGCCACTAACTTGCTTTAAATAGATCAAACATGATTTGTTTGACATGAAACTTGACACAACACTAATTAGTGTATATTAATGTATAGAAATTAGACTTGAAAAAAGGCAAATGCTTGAAATTATGTTCCAACGTTGGTTTTTAAGGCAGGTAAAGCTATTAACTTACTTACACTAGTTCTAACTTGATTGTTTGGCATAAAACTTTGCACACAACACTAACAAGTATATATTATTGTTTTTAAATAGTTGGAGTTGAAAATTAGGCTTATGTGCAACACTACATTCCATGGTTGCTTTTTAAGTCTTTTTATGCCACTAACTTGCTTAAACTATGTCAAACTTGATTTGTGTGACATGGAACTTAACACACATCACTAAATAGTGTATATTACTATTTTGAAATGCTTAGACTTGAAAAAATAGGCATATGCTTGAAATTACATTCCAATGTTGCTTTTTAAGGCTTTTTAGGCCACTAACTTGCTTAATCTAGGTCAAATTTGATTTGTTTGACATGATACACAATACTAATTAGTGTATATATTAATATTTTGAAATGGTTAGACTTGAAAATTTTGGCATATGCTTGAAATTACGTTTTAAGGTTTCTTTTTAAAGCTTTTTAAGCAACTACCTTAAACTAGTTAAAACTTGATTTGTTTGACATGAAACTTGGCACTCAAAACTAATTAGTATATACTACTTTTTTGAAATGGTTAGACTATAAAAAATAGGCATGTGTCTGAAATTATGTTTCAAGATTGCTTTTTAAAGCTTTTTAAGCCATTAACTTCCTTAAACTATTTCAAACTTGATTATTTTCACATGAAACTTGGCACACAACACTCACTAGTGGAAAAAAATGTTTTTGCTGCTCATCATTTGCTGCGGTTTTTTTGTATTAGCAGCAAAAAGTAGGAAAATGTATTAGAAAAAAAAAATATACTCTAATTGCTTCGATTTTGCCTTTGACTGCAGCAAATAAGCTAGCATCATGCACTAATTGCTCCAATTTTTCCCCAACCGTAGCAAATACTTCTTCAAAGTTGATTAATTGCTCCGATTTTTCCACAACCGCAGCAAATAACGCTTCAATATTAGATTAATTGCTCCGGTTTTGTTATGAACCGCAGCAAATGACCGTTGGACAAAAATTTATTTTGTTAAAACCCGCCAGTTTCTTAATTTTTTATTCGCATATCTTCTCAAATACGTTATACAGTTTGCTTTTGTTCTTCATTGAAAACACGCTTCATCTTCATCTTCATCTTCATTTGCTTCGTTCGTCTTCTACATCTTCACAAACGTATAAGATTAAGCATCAAGATCATTTGTGTTCGTTGCTTGTGTTCATCTTCATTTTCACAAACGCTGTTATTCATTTGCTGTTATTCATCATTCTTTTTGCTGTTCATCTTCACAAACTTGTTGCTGTTCTTGTTGCTTCTGTTCATCTACTGTACATCATAAAACTTGTGTTCTGAAGGTAAATCCTTGCTTATGTTCTTGTTCATCATCAAACTTCGAATTTTCATAAACCTACTTGTTGCTTCTGTTTTGTTGCTGTTCTTGTTGCTTCTGTTCTTGTAAATGTTCTTGTTGCTTCTGTTCATCTACTGTACGTGTGATAAATATCTAAAAAAAACCTAAATTAATTACCTTATTTTTATTTTGAACCAACTTCGAATTTTGTTGCTGTTCTTGTTGCTGTTCATCGAATATAATTATGTTTCTGTTCATCTTCTGTTCTTGTAAAAATCTTGTTGTTGTTCTTGTTGCTTATTCTGTTCTTGTTGCTGTTGTCTAAATGCTAAATACAAGTAATTTAAGTTGAAAACAAAAAACTATTAAGAAAGATGCACAATATATAATTTAGAATGGAAATGGAATAAGTTGATATAACTCATGACTAAAGGAATTAGAAATATGACAAGAATTTATTCATTCACTAATAAAATTAGAAAAGGAATTTGGAATTGAAATCTATGTAGTCTTAAATCTGAAATCCAAGTATTAAGTTCTAAAAGTTTGTAAAAGAATAAACAAAGACAAATTTATGTTATCTTACATAGTTAATATTTTTGTAATTCAAATTTTTTGAAATTTTATAACCAAAAAATTTAATATATAGAGATTTTATAATCAAAAAATTAATATATAGAAAGTTGATTCTTGTATCAGCTAAAGAGTAAAAATAACTTTTTACGTAAATTTTCTAAAACGATTTTCGTCTAATCTTTACTTTTCTTAGTTTACCCAATAATCTAAAACTAATAGCTATGAGTGAGACAATAATGATTCAAACATTAATAAACACATTTTCATCCGAAACTTTCATCCATCGATTCATGATTGAGGTATGTATTAACTTTTGAACTAGCTAGCTTAGAATAATAATCTTTAGCATTAACTTGAAAAGTCCTTTTCTATTATTTAATTTAATTACCATTAAACCACTTAATCTTAATTGAAATTAAATTTCGTGATGCTCACTTCGTACATGACTAGAGCCCTTTTCAAGAAGAATTATCCATCAATATAAATTCAGATTTGTGTGGTTTTTAAGTTTTAAATTTATCGTAGTTTTTTAAATTTGTGTTAAATGAATGATTATTACTTAATTTTGTGGTTAGTTAGAGTTCGTTAAGTATATATGTTTAAAAGTTGTGTATTAATTTTTTTTGAATCAATTAATCACACTAATTAGGATGACAAACGATCGTTCTTGGATGTATGGAAGCATTGAATCGTTGGAATTTATTGGTGGCGTATTAGAATTTTGTAGTATTGTGGTTGAACATCAGGTTAGGACGGGGGGAGTTGGTTTTTATTGCCCATGTGTCAGTTGTGGCAATGTATCAAAGGTAGATAGTGTTGATATCCTTAGGGAGCACATACTTCGACGTGGGTTTAGGCCTCAATATCATGTTTGGGTTTGGCATGGTGAGGAGGGAGTTTACAAAGAGAAAAGTGTTGTTGAGGACGTCAATAATGTGGCCGATGTCAATGAGGATGTAGTAGATCATGTTGATGGGTATGAGACAGATGAAGAGAATGTCGATGAGGATGTGGATCGTGTTGATGAGATGATGGAGGGAGTCGAGGATGAGTTAGGAAAACGTCCTCGTGTTTTTGACTTGTTGACAGAGGCTTCTCAAAAGCCTTTGTACCCTGGATGTACAAAGTTCACCAAACTAACAGCAGTGTTGACAATTTTCAACATTAAGTCAAAGTTCAATTGGAGTGATGCTAGTTTCACAATGTTATTAGAAGCGTCAGGTGAGATGCTTCCTGAGGGAAATGAACTTCCAAAGTCGACATATTATGCCAAAAAGCTCATGTGTCCTTTCGGCTTAGAGTACTAGAAGATTCATGCGTGTCCGAATGATTGTGTGTTGTATGGGAATGAAAACGAGGACTTAGAAGAGTGTCCTAGGTGTGGGTTATCGCGCTACAAGCGTAAAGGGGCTCGGGATGCTAAAGGGCCCCCGGCTAAGGTATTGTGGTATCTTCCAATAATACCTAGATTCAAGCGCTTGTTTTCTATTAAGAAAGATGCGTTAAATTTGAGGTGGCATGCAGATAGGGTGAAGAAAGGTCACTTGCTCACACATCCATCTGATTCTCCGGAGTGGAAGAGTATTGATGGTTTGCATAAGACTTTTGGGGATGAGGTTCGTAATTTAAGGCTCGGACTGTGTACGGATGGAATGAACCCATTCGACAATCTTAGTTCTCAACATAGTACTTGGCCGGTACTTTTAGTGATCTATAATTTGCCACCTTGGTTGTGTATGAAGCGTAAGTACATAATGCTTTCGCTTCTTATCTCGGGTCCTAAACAACCTGGCAATGACATAGATGTGTATCTTGCACCTCTCGTTGAGGATTTGAGAAAGATGTTGGATGAAGGCGTTTCAGTGTTTGATGCATATGCTAATGAGGAGTTCACCTTGCGTGCAATGCTTTTATGCACCGTTAATGATTTTTCGGCATATGGCAACTTATCGGGGTATAAGAACAAAGGGAAGAAAGCATGCCCAATATGTATCGATGACATGGAATCCACGTGGATTCCTAAGTGCAAACACGTATTCATGCACCATCGAAAGTTCCTCCCACGAGACCACCAATATCGTAAGAAGAAGAAGTTGTTCAACGGGGAGGTTGAGGACCGTGTAGCTCGTCAACCGTTGACCGGTTATGAGGTTTATGAACAGGTTAAGAGAGTTGAGACTGTATTTGGTAAAACGGGGCAAGTGCAAGGGGGTGAAGACCGATTATGGAAAAAAGAATCAATCTTTTGGAAGCTTCCATATTGGAGAGATCTACAGGTTAGGCATTGTCTTGACGTTATGCATATAGAGAAAAATGTATGCGATGCCATACTCGGGACTCTCATGAACATTCCGGGCAAAACAAAAGATGTTAGGGCCGTGCGAGATTGGTTTGAATGTAAGGGTCTTCGTCCGGAGTTGTGGGCACATGTTAAGGTGAGTAAGAAAAGAAATAGAGCTGATGAAGTTGGTGGCATTAAGAAGAAGATGAGTAATGACAAAGTTTATTTGCCTCCAGCTTGCTACACATTGTCCAAAGCAGAGAAGCGGACATTTTGTGAGTGTTTGTATGGCATTAAGGTTCCGTCTGGGTACTCATCCAACATCAAGAGATTTGTGAGCCTAAATGGTGAGTTGAAGTTGGGAAGCATGAAATCTCACGATTGCCATGTAATGATGCAAGTGTTCTTACCAATTGCAATCCGTGGAATACTGCCAAAACATGTGAGATATGCTATTACCGAGCTATGTTCGTTCTTCAACACAATTTGTAGTAAAGTTCTTGATCCCTTTAAACTTGATGCACTTCAACTCGACGTGATTGTAACTTTATGCAAGTTTGAGATGTATTTTCCACCTTCTTTCTTTGACATCATGGTTCATCTTATTGTCCATCTTGTTCGTGAAATCAAGCTTTTGGGTCCAGTTTTTTTAAGGTGGTGTTATCCTTTTGAAAGACACATGGGTGTTTTACAAAACAAGGTGAGGAATCCAGCACAACCCGAGGGGAGTATGATTCAAGGCATTGTGAGCGATGAGATTAGTAACTTTATAGCCGAGTATTTGGCCATGGCAAAGCCTATTGGACATCCCACCTCTAGACATGAAGGAAGGCTTGAGGGAAAAGGAACAATTGGCTCCAAATCGGTCACACCTCCTAGAGAAAGCCTTCTACAAGCACACTTGTATGTGTTGCATCATATTCCGGTAAGTTCATCCTTGTTTGAGTGAGCATTTTGATATATTGCGCGCAATACATCCTTCTAAAGGGGATAGGGCATTGATGCAGTTGCATAACAAGACGTTTATTAATTGGTTTCATAATCGAGTAATATGCGAAGAACTCAAGGGTGTATCCGAAATTGTTAAGTTGTTAGTTTTGGTCCTCGTGATGATGTCAACAAATATGAGGGTTACGATGTCAATGGCTTCACATTTTGGACTGAGGGTCAAGACAAGAAGTCATCGTATCTACAGAATAGTGGGGTTTCTATTTTGGCGTCATCTACATTTTACGCGAGTGCGAAGGATCAAGCGCCAATTGATGCTAAATTGTTATACTACGGGCGGGTACATGAAATATGGGAGTTTGACTACTCTACTTTCAATATTGGTCTTTTCAAATGTAAGTGGGTAGATAATAATCGACGATGCATTAAAAATGACGACCCTTGTGGATTTACTCTTGTAGACTTAGCTCGTTTGCGTGATAGTGAGGAGCCATTCATACTAGCTACACAAGCCAAGCAAGTAATCTACATTGTCGACCCGTCTGATAAAAAATGGTCTATTGTTGTACCGGAAAAAAGAAGTATCCTTGATATAGGTGATGTTGAGGATGAGGAAGAATATGACGCTTTTGAAGACTCCCCTCCCTTTATCTATCCAAAATCAGTGGATCAAGATGATGTAGAAGTTGGTTATATGCGTGTAGATCACACGAAAGGAATACATTTGAATTAAGTGATTCACAAGGTATGAATTTAAAGCTTTTTAATGTTTTTTTGGCACTTGGTTTATTTTGCATGAAACATTGCACATAACACTATTTTTTATATATTATTGTGTTGAACGTATTAGAATTGTTTGTCATATTCTTAATATTACTTAGCTTATGTTCTAATATATTTCTATTCATACTCTTTCAGGTACTGATATACAATGCATTTATTCAGAGACGAAATTGTCCCTGAGATTGAGACCTCGGATAATGAGCACCGTAGTAATGACAGCGAAGAAGACCAAATTGTGAGATACGAGCGTATGGCTGAAGACGCTCCACCGATTGACAATGATTTTGAAACTGAAGACGCCCCACCAATGGATGCTCTCACCAATACCAGTAAGAAAAGAAAAGGGCAAGGTCCTACGAAAAACCTCAAAGTCATAGAACCCATGCATTTGGAATACAATGCATCGGGTCAACCCTGCGGAAAATGGCGTAGGCAATATGGAAAACAAGTGGGTCTATGTATCCGCAAGCTTTCCATATTGCATGCATGGAACGAGGTTCCAGAGGGTTTGAAGAACTCTCTATGGCATGATACTGTGGTAAGCAACTTTACTATTTTTACTCATTTATTTTCATTTTAAAATTAATTTGATTGATAGTAATAAATATAAATTTTTTTGTAGAATCTTTTCCACATCGATAGCGATGAGGACAAGAAGAATGTGTTTCTTTCAGCTGTTGCTGAAAGATTCAGAGATTTCAAATCCAAGCTAGTAATTGGCTAGATTACAAAGAGCTGTGCCCGTACGACCAAAAAGGTCAAAACGGGAAACGAAGGTGGAGATCAAGCACCTTCGAAGATTCCCTACGAAATATGGGGTCACATATCGAAGAGGGATTGGGAGGCCTTTGTTGCCAAAAGAACAACTCCCATAGAAGTTGTAAGTATTTCATATTATATTATAGTTTACCAATTTGAATTTACTTCTTTTGATTCAGTCATTAAACTAATACATGACATTCGATTTCTATTGATTAATTAGGAAAACCGTGGTAAAGCTTCTGATTCTGCAAGCAAAAGGATGTTTTACCATCGCTTAGGCTAGAAAACGTACGATGAGGTCCGAAAAGAGTGGGTGGATGCGGGTTTATACCCCAATCAAAGTTCATCCACGTCCTCATCTACGACTACCTCCGCATCCGTGAATACTCTTGCTGGAGATCTGGTGCGTGATTGGTATTGCGGGCTTCATTCCCGTGATGCAAGTAGTAAATTTACCATTAATGATCCGGGAACGAAGAAGGTTGCTGATGCTGTGGTGAGTTTTAAAATTATTAAGTATATTCTTCATTTGTTTTGTATTCTTTGGCTTTGATGTACTTATACTAATTGCTATATATGTCACTTTTTATTTGAATAGAAGGGCTGGAAGGAAAAAGAAGCTACGGGGGAGTTCACCCCAAGAGGCAATGTTGACGCATTGCATATGGTCTTAGGGAAAGACCACAGTGGGCGGGTAGTCGGAAAAGGAGGCGTCCGCGTGGGGTTACAGAAGGCATTCGACAAAGAGTGTGTTGCTACTCAATCCCGAACGACACTGCGGGAAGAAGCAGCAACCCTCCAAGCGGAGATTACGAAGGACGTTCTCGCCAAGCTGGCCGCCGTGTTGCAGAAGATGGGAGCACCCATTGTGGACTTGGCAAACCTGATTGTCGAGGATCAGGAAAGTCAACATAGGGATCCTAACGCTTTGGTCGAGCCAACACCTGAGCCCATTACCCCCGTAGCACCCCAGCTCATTATTAATACCCCTGAAGGGGAAAACACCACGCCGGAGAACATAAACTTCGTTGCTCAAAATCCGGAGCCAACTCCGGAGCCAGTGCTACAGGTACATAGTTTTTAAATATATAAGCACTTGTTAATTTAAATTGCAACGCGTAATTAATATTTTATTATGATGCTTATTATACTAAACGACACAATTTTCAGGAGGCGACTCCTTGTTCTCTTTTGCTGCCTCAGTTAGGTGTTGCTAGTGATGGCGACTTAACTGAGGTTGCATATGGTGTGGCCCAGCCAGATAAAGAGGGCCAGACAGTGTATTCAATGCCTGTTACAAGTGGCCACATCAGTGTGGCCGTGGAGACTATTGTAAAGGGGTTTGAAGATTTCTCACTCCCAATTCCAATGCCAGCATGGAGTCTTGAGAAACTATCAGACGCCCTAGGTAGTTTCGTCATATGGCCATATGCTTGGGTCCGATTCACTAACATGGTAAGAATCATTTGTACCTTATTTATTTTTATTTTTTTAATTGGATGCTCACACTAATATAATTGTATAAATTGAAATATCAAATGAGTCCAAAGAGATCTTGGAGAGAGGTCGGTTCCTCAGCAAAGGTGTCGACTGGGTCAAAGTCGATGCCAAGCACTCCAATTTTGACTGATGAGGAGCTAAAAGATCTCTCTCAAGATTGCAAATGGCTGCATTATTGTGCATCTCGCATAAGTGAGGAGGACCCAATCATTTTGACCCTCCTGAAGGAGCAATATTGCTTTTTAGAGAGCCCGTTTGTAATTATTGGTCCTAGTGACATCGGGCAATTTTTGAAAGGAGAGATGCTGAACATAGCTCTTTTCCATGTCTACATGACGTGATGTTCATTATCTTACAAGTTAGGCGTTGTTGTTTAATTGTTTTAATGACCGAATTACTAACAAAATTCTCTTATTTGTGAGTTTAGTGCGGCTTACGAGGAGCTAAATTCTTGCGAACCTCCAATAAAAATTGGATGGTTTTGTCCGGAGTCGATTTCGGGTAGTAAATGTAGAAATGATCCAGATCAGGTCAGAGCATACATTTAGACTGCTTTGACTAATTCCCTTGCATAACACACATTCATTCTGGCTCCATATTGGGAAGAGTAAGTTTTATTATTGAAATTGAACTTATCTTTTGATTTTTAAAGTCACCTAATCTCTAATTTGTTGATTTTAAATTTGTGTTTGTAGTTTGCATTGGATACTTTTGATCATTTGTCCTTTAACGAACACTGTGCACGTCTTCGACTCATTAAAAAAACCTCAAAGACCACCTCGCAACACAAGATTCAAAGCGTTGTTGAATGCGTACGTAATATTAATTATTTTACCAATTTGATTTAATTAAGTGTTATATATATATATATATATATATATATATATATATATATATATATATATATATATATATATATATATATATATATATATATATATATATATATATATATATATCTATATATATATATATATATATATATATATATATATATAAATAGTATTACTTTTCCCATGCGTTTCAACGCAATGAAAAGAGTGCGTGGACAAATGGGATCTACATCCAGAGCCACATTTCCAAAATGGATAGCAAGAAAGGTACACAAATTCGATTTTATGCGTTTTTAAGCGTTTTTGTCAATTTCGCGCGTAAAGTAGGTCAAAATTGGTTTGTTATGCACGAAACTTCGCACACAAGACTATTTGGCATATATTATTGTGTTGAAATGGTTAGAATTGAAAGTAATAGTCATATGCTAGAAATTAGGTGTTAAGTTGCGATTTTAAGGGTTTTTAAGCGTTTTTGTCAATTTCGCGCGTAAAGTAGGTCAAACTTTGTTTGTTATGCACGAAACTTGGCAAACAACACTATTTGGCATATATTATTGTGTTGAAATGGTTAAAATTGAAAATAATAGTCATATGCTAGAAATTAGGTGTTAAGTTGCAATTTAAGGGTTTTTAAGCGTTTTTGTCAATTTCGCGCGTAAAGTAGGTCAAACATGGTTTGTTATGCACGAAACTTGGCACACAACACTATTTGGCATATATTATTGTGTTGAAATGGTTATAATTGAAAATAATAGTCATATGCTAGAAATTAGAAGTTAAGTTGCGATTTTAAGGGTTTTTTAGCGTTTTTGTCAATTTCGCGCGTAAAGTAGCTCAAACTTTGTTTGTTTTGCACGAAACTTGCACACAACACTATTTGGCATATATTATTGTGTTGAAATGGTTAGAATTGAAAATAATAGCCATATGCTAGAAATTAGAATTTAAGTTGCGATTTTATGGGTTTTAAAGCGTTTTTTTCAATTTCGCGCGTAAAGTACTCAAACTTGGTTTTGATGCGAAACCGGGGATGATTAAGGCCTTGCTTATGCAAGGATTAATGTTGTGCATAAGCTTTGATTAATGACACAGTCAAAAACTACAAATGATCATGAAAAGAACACGAAACAACCACAAACACATAAACAAAATTCTGATCTAGCAAACTGTCGAGCAGCCCTCCATCAGCTCAGCTTCTAGGAGTCCACAGGGATTGTTAGAATGGTTTTAGGACCTTGATAGCTAGATCCAAGTACCAAGATTCCATTTCCACTTTAGCCCAGGTCCTGGATGCATAGGTTTGGTCTCCACGTGTCGTGCAAGGTGGTCTTGTCACTAGTTTGCTGTTGTGTCAATTTCGCGCGTAAAGTAGGTCAAACATGGTTTGTTATGCACAAAACTTGGCACACAAAACTATTTGGCATATATTATTGTGTTGAAATGGTTAGAATTGAAAATAATAGTCAAATGCTAGAAATTAGGTGTTAAGTTGCGATTTTAAGGGTTTTTAAGCGTTTTTGTCAATTTCGCGCGTAAAGTAGGACAAACATGGTTTGTTATGCACGAAACTTGGCACACAACACTATTTGGCATATATTATTGTTTTTAAATGGTTAAAATTGAAAATAATAGTCATATGCTAGAAATTAGAAGTTAAGTTGCAATTTTAAGGGTTTATAAGCGTTTTTGTCTATTTCGCGCGTAAAGTAGGTCAAACATGGTTTGTTATGCACGAAACTTGGCACACAACACTATTTGGCATATATTATTGTGTTGAAATGGTTATAATTGAAATAATAGTCATATGCTAGAAATTAGAAGTTAAGTTGCGATTTTAAGGGTTTTTAAGCGTTTTTGTCAATTTCGCGCGTAAAGTAGCTCAAACTTTGTTTTGCACGAAACTTGCACACAACACTATTTGGCATATATTATTGTGTTGAAATGGTTAGAATTGAAAATAATAGCCATATGCTAGAAATTAGAATTTAAGTTGCGATTTTATGGGTTTTAAAGCGTTTTTTTCAATTTCGCGCGTAAAGTACTCAAACTTGGTTTTGATGCGAAACCAGGGATGATTAAGGCCTTGGTTATGCAAGGATTAATGTTGTGCATAAGCTTTGATTAATGACACAGTCAAAAACTACAAATGATCATGAAAAGAACACGAAACAACCACAAACACTTAAACAAAATTCTGATCTAGCAAACTGTCGAGCAGCCCTCCATCAGCTCAGCTTCTAGGAGTCCACAGGGATTGTTAGAATGGTTTTAGGACCTTGATAGCTAGATCCAAGTACCAAGATTCCATTTCCACTTTAGCCTAGGTCCTGGATGCATAGGTTTGGTCTCCACGTGTCGTGCAAGGTGGTCTTGTCACTAGTTTGCTGTTGTGTCAATTTCGCGCGTAAAGTAGGTCAAACATGGTTTGTTATGCACAAAACTTGGCACACAAAACTATTTGGCATATATTATTGTGTTGAAATGGTTAGAATTGAAAATAATAGTCAAATGCTAGAAATTAGGTGTTAAGTTGCGATTTTAAGGGTTTTTAAGCGTTTTTGTCAATTTCGCGCGTAAAGTAGGAAAAACATGGTTTGTTATGCACGAAACTTGGCACACAACACTATTTGGCATATATTATTGTTTTTAAATGGTTAAAATTGAAAATAATAGTCATATGCTAGAAATTAGGTGTTAAATTGCAATTTTAAGTGTTTTTAAGCGTTTTTGTCAATTTCGCGCGTAAAGTAGGTCAAACATGGTTTGTTATGCACGAAACTTGGCACACAACACTATTTGGCATATATTATTGTGTTGAAATGGTTATAATTGAAAATAATAGTCATATGTTAGAAATTAGAAGTTAAGTTGCGATTTTATGGGTTTTAAAGCGTTTTTTTCAATTTCGCGCGTAAAGTACTCAAACTTGGTTTGTTATGCACGAAACTTGGCACACAACACTATTTGGCATATATTATTGTGTTGAAATGGTTAAAATTGAAAATAATAGTCATATGCTAGAAATTAGGTGTTAAGTTGCAATTTTAAGGGTTTTTAAGCGTTTTTGTCAATTTCGCGCGTAAAGTAGGTCAAACATGGTTTGTTATGCACGAAACTTGGCACACAACACTATTTGGCATATATTATTGTGTTGAAATGGTTATAATTGAAAATAATAGTCTTATGCTAGAAATTAGATGTTAAGTTGCGATTTTAAGGGTTTTTAAGCGTTTTTGTCAATTTCGAGCGTAAAATAGCTCAAACTTTGTTTGTTTTGCACGAAACTTGCACACAACACTATTTGGCATATATTATTGTGTTGAAATGGTTAGAATTGAAAATAACAGCCATATGCTAGAAATTAGAAGTTAAGTTGCGATTTTATGGGTTTTAAAGCGTTTTTTTCAATTTCGCGCGTAAAGTACTCAAACTTGGTTTTGATGCGAAACCAGGGATGATTAAGGCCTTGGTTATGCAAGGATTAATGTTGTGCATAAGCTTTGATTAATGAGACAGTCAAAAACTACAAATGATCATGAAAAGAACACGAAACAACCACAAACACTTAAACAAAATTCTGATCTAGCAAACTGTCAAGCAGCCCTCCTTCAGCTCAGCTTCTAGGAGTCCACAGGGATTGTTAGAATGGTTTTAGGACCTTGATAGCTAGATCCAAGTACCAAGATTCCATTTCCACTTTAGCCTAGGTCCTGGATGCATAGGTTTGGTCTCCACGTGTCGTGCAAGGTGGTCTTGTCACTAGTTTGCTGCTGTGTCAATTTCGCGCGTAAAGTAGGTAAAACATGGTTTGTTATGCACGAAACTTGGCACACAAAACTATTTGGCATATATTATTGTGTTGAAATGGTTATAATTGAAAATAATAGTCAAATGCTAGAAATTAGGTGTTAAGTTGCGATTTTAAGGGTTTTTAAGCGTTTTTGTCAATTTCGCGCGTAAAGTAGGACAAACATGGTTTGTTATGCACGAAACTTGGCACACAACACTATTTGGCATATATTATTGTTTTTAAATGGTTAAAATTGAAAATAATAGTCATATGCTAGAAATTAGGTGTTAAATTGCAATTTTAAGTGTTTTTAAGCGTTTTTGTCAATTTCGCGCGTAAAGTAGGTCAAACATGGTTTGTTATGCACGAAACTTGGCACACAACACTATTTGGCATATATTATTGTGTTGAAATGGTTATAATTGAAAATAATAGTCATATGTTAGAAATTAGAAGTTAAGTTGCGATTTTATGGGTTTTAAAGCGTTTTTTTCAATTTCGCGCGTAAAGTACTCAAACTTGGTTTGTTATGCACGAAACTTGGCACACAACACTATTTGGCATATATTATTGTGTTGAAATGGTCAAAATTGAAAATAATAGTCAAATGCTAAAATTTAGGTGTTAAGTTGCAATTTTAAGGGTTTTTAAGCGTTTTTGTCAATTTCGCGCGTAAAGTAGGTCAAACATGGTTTGTTATGCACGAAACTTGGCACACAACACTATTTGGCATATATTATTGTGTTGAAATGGTTATAATTGAAAATAATAGTCATATGCTAGAAATTAGAAGTTAAGTTGCGATTTTAAGGGTTTTTAAGCGTTTTTGTCAATTTCGAGCGTAAAATAGCTCAAACTTTGTTTGTTTTGCACGAAAATTGCACACAACACTATTTGGCATATATTATTGTGTTGAAATGGTTAGAATTGAAAATAACAGCCATATGCTAGAAATTAGAAGTTAAGTTGCGATTTTATGGGTTTTAAAGCGTTTTTTTCAATTTCGCGCGTAAAGTACTCAAACTTGGTTTTGATGCGAAACCAGGGATGATTAAGGCCTTGGTTATGCAAGGATTAATGTTGTGCATAAGCTTTGATTAATGACACAGTCAAAAACTACAAATGATCATGAAAAGAACACGAAACCACCACAAACACTTAAACAAAATTCTGATCTAGCAAACTGTCGAGCAGCCCTCCTTCAGCTCAGCTTCTAGGAGTCCACAGGGATTGTTAGAATGGTTTTAGGACCTTGATAGCTAGATCCAAGTACCAAGATTCCATTTCCACTTTAGCCTAGGTCCTGGATGCATAGGTTTGGTCTCCACGTGTCGTGCAAGGTGGTCTTGTCACTAGTTTGCTGCTGTGTCAATTTCGCGCGTAAAGTAGGTAAAACATGGTTTGTTATGCACGAAACTTGGCACACAAAACTATTTGGCATATATTATTGTGTTGAAATGGTTATAATTGAAAATAATAGTCAAATGCTAGAAATTAGGTGTTAAGTTGCGATTTTAAGGGTTTTTAAGCGTTTTTGTCAATTTCGCGCGTAAAGTAGGACAAACATGGTTTGTTATGCACGAAACTTGGCACACAACACTATTTGGCATATATTATTGTTTTTAAATGGTTAAAATTGAAAATAATAGTCATATGCTAGAAATTAGGTGTTAAATTGCAATTTTAAGTGTTTTTAAGCGTTTTTGTCAATTTCGCGCGTAAAGTAGGTCAAACATGGTTTGTTATGCACGAAACTTGGCACACAACACTATTTGGCATATATTATTGTGTTGAAATGGTTATAATTGAAAATAATAGTCATATGTTAGAAATTAGAAGTTAAGTTGCGATTTTATGGGTTTTAAAGCGTTTTTTTCAATTTCGCGCGTAAAGTACTCAAACTTGGTTTGTTATGCACGAAACTTGGCACACAACACTATTTGGCATATATTATTGTGTTGAAATGGTCAAAATTGAAAATAATAGTCAAATGCTAAAATTTAGGTGTTAAGTTGCAATTTTAAGGGTTTTTAAGCGTTTTTGTCAATTTCGCGCGTAAAGTAGGTCAAACATGGTTTGTTATGCACGAAACTTGGCACACAACACTATTTGGCATATATTATTGTGTTGAAATGGTTATAATTGAAAATAATAGTCATATGCTAGAAATTAGAAGTTAAGTTGCGATTTTAAGGGTTTTTAAGCGTTTTTGTCAATTTCGAGCGTAAAATAGCTCAAACTTTGTTTGTTTTGCACGAAAATTGCACACAACACTATTTGGCATATATTATTGTGTTGAAATGGTTAGAATTGAAAATAACAGCCATATGCTAGAAATTAGAAGTTAAGTTGCGATTTTATGGGTTTTAAAGCGTTTTTTTCAATTTCGCGCGTAAAGTACTCAAACTTGGTTTTGATGCGAAACCAGGGATGATTAAGGCCTTGGTTATGCAAGGATTAATGTTGTGCATAAGCTTTGATTAATGACACAGTCAAAAACTACAAATGATCATGAAAAGAACACGAAACAACCACAAACACTTAAACAAAATTCTGATCTAGCAAACTGTCGAGCAGCCCTCCTTCAGCTCAGCTTCTAGGAGTCCACAGGGATTGTTAGAATGGTTTTAGGACCTTGATAGCTAGATCCAAGTACCAAGATTCCATTTCCACTTTAGCCTAGGTCCTGGATGCATAGGTTTGGTCTCCACGTGTCGTGCAAGGTGGTCTTGTCACTAGTTTGCTGCTGTGTCAATTTCGCGCGTAAAGTAGGTCAAACATGGTTTGTTATGCACGAAACTTGGCACACAAAACTATTTGGCATATATTATTGTGTTGAAATGGTTATAATTGAAAATAATAGTCAAATGCTAGAAATTAGGTGTTAAGTTGCGATTTTAAGGGTTTTTAAGCGTTTTTGTCAATTTCGCGCGTAAAGTAGGACAAACATGGTTTGTTATGCACGAAACTTGGCACACAACACTATTTGGCATATATTATTGTTTTTAAATGGTTAAAATTGAAAATAATAGTCATATGCTAGAAATTAGGTGTTAAATTGCAATTTTAAGTGTTTTTAAGCGTTTTTGTCAATTTCGCGCGTAAAGTAGGTCAAACATGGTTTGTTATGCACGAAACTTGGCACACAACACTATTTGGCATATATTATTGTGTTGAAATGGTTATAATTGAAAATAATAGTCATATGTTAGAAATTAGAAGTTAAGTTGCGATTTTATGGGTTTTAAAGCGTTTTTTTCAATTTCGCGCGTAAAGTACTCAAACTTGGTTTGTTATGCACGAAACTTGGCACACAACACTATTTGGCATATATTATTGTGTTGAAATGGTTAAAATTGAAAATAATAATCAAATGCTAGAATTTAGGTGTTAAGTTGCAATTTTAAGGGTTTTTAAGCGTTTTTGTCAATTTCGCGCGTAAAGTAGGTCAAACATGGTTTGTTATGCACGAAACTTGGCACACAACACTATTTGGCATATATTATTGTGTTGAAATGGTTATAATTGAAAATAATAGTCATATGCTAGAAATTAGAAGTTAAGTTGCGATTTTAAGGGTTTTTAAGCGTTTTTGTCAATTTCGAGCGTAAAATAGCTCAAACTTTGTTTGTTTTGCACGAAACTTGCACACAACACTATTTGGCATATATTATTGTGTTGAAATGGTTAGAATTGAAAATAACAGCCATACGCTAGAAATTAGAAGTTAAGTTGCGATTTTATGGGTTTTAAAGCGTTTTTTTCAATTTCGCGCGTAAAGTACTCAAACTTGGTTTTGATGCGAAACCAGGGATGATTAAGGCCTTGGTTATGCAAGGATTAATGTTGTGCATAAGCTTTGATTAATGACACAGTCAAAAACTACAAATGATCATGAAAAGAACACGAAACAACCACAAACACTTAAACAAAATTCTGATCTAGCAAACTGTCGAGCGGCCCTCCTTCAGCTCAGCTTCTAGGAGTCCACGGGGTTTGTTAGTATGGTTTTAGGACCTTGATAGCTAGATCCAAGTACCAAGATTCTATTTCAACTTTAGCCTAGGTGCTGGATGCATAGGTTTGGTCTCCACGTGTCGTGCAAGGTGGTCTGGTCACTAGTTTGCTGCTGTGTCAATTTTGCGCGTAAAGTAGGTCAAACATGGTTTGTTATGCACGAAACTTGGCACACAACACTATTTGGCATATATTATTGTGTTGAAATGGTTAGAATTGATAATAATAGTCATATTCTAGAAATTAGAAGTTAAGTTGCGATTTTAAGGGTTTTTAAGCGTTTTTGTCAATTTCGCGCGTAAAGTATGTCAAACATGGTTTGTTATGCACGAAACATGGCACACAACACTATTTGGCATATAGTATTGTGTTGAAATGGTTATAATTGAAAATAATAGTCATATGCTAGAAATTAGGTGTTAAGTTGCGATTTTAAGGGTTTTTTTAGCGTTTTTTTCAATTTCGCGCGTAAAGTAGCTCAAACTTTGTTTGTTTTGCACGAAACTTGGCACACAACACTATTTGGTATATATTATTGTGTAGAAGTTGTTAGAATTGAAAATCATAGTCATATTCTAGAATTTACGTGTTAAGTTGCGATTTTATGCGTTTTTAACCGTTTTTGACACTAACATCTATTTTCTCTTAGTGCTTTCAACAACCTTCTTCTTCCGTTGACTGCGGCTACTACGCGCTGAAGTATATGGACAATATTATAAATTCCGTGAAGGACTTTGGAGTCGAAAATATAGATGCCGTAAGTATTTGTTACGTTCTTAATTAAATATATTATTGGAAAAATCTAATGTTTATTTCTATATTAATCTTTTATTTTAATATTATATATAGGTTTTAAACGACATTCCGAGGGAAACACGCCCTTTGAGAAGTGAAGAGATGCACGAATTAAAAGACAAGATTGCCGCGTATCTTGCTAATATTTGTCCTTGATAAATTGTAATTAGTATAGATTTTTTTTATACTTTAATGTGTATATATATATATATATATATATATATATATATATATATATATATATATATATATATATATATATATATATATATATATATATATATATATATATATATACATATATACATATATATATATATATATACATATACATATATATATATATATATATATATATATATATATATATATATATATATATATATATATATATATATATATATATATATATATGTACGTACATAATATTATATTATATATACAAGCGAGAGGTTATTATTACAAAGAGATTAATGTTGATTATCTGTGATTATCATTGGATTAATCACTGTTATTACATTGTATTATTATTGCATTGTTATAAGGATAAAACGGAAAAAGAAAAAAAAAAAAAAAAAAAGAGAGTTATTTGCTGCGGTTTTGCCCCTGACCGCAGCAAATAACCCTCCTTATTTGCTGCGGTTTTTGCCCCTGACCGCAGCAAATAACCCTCCTTATTTGCTGCGGTTTTTGCCCATGATCGCAGCAAATAATGCCCTTATTTGCTGCGGTTTTGAACCGCAGCATTTAAAGTAGGACATTTGCTGCTATCACTATTGCTGGGGGCCAAACCGCAGCAAATAATGGCAAAAAAACCGCAACAAATGAGGTTTTTTCCACTAGTGACTAATTAGTATATATTACTGTTTTGAAATGGTTAGACCTAAAAAAATAGCCATATGTGCAAAAATTACATTCTAAATTGGCTTTTTAAGATAAGGGCTTGAGTTTTCAATGAATTTTGAGTTGCATTGTAACCGCCTCGAATTATGAAGGCAAAACACTAACTGGAATTTATTATTAATGAAGCGGAAGCGTACTTTTGCCAACACAATTAAGGGGTTACTTAAAGGTAAAACCAATATCCAAGCAATATAACGGAAGTCTTAACTGTCCAAAATATAGGAAAATTACAACCAAATCGAAATAAGTCCAACGTTCAAATTACATCCTTCAATTAGTCTAAATCTAAACTAATAGTCTCTCAAATACAATAAAGAGATCTAAACAAAAGAGGAGTCATACTCCAACTCGGGTTCAACTTCCGCTCGCATATCCATTCTCTGTCGAGGTGCCATAGGGGTTTACTCTAAAAACAAAACCATTGGAAAAACATACAAAGCATAGTATCAGCAAAAAGGCCGAGTATAAACACACTGGTGTCCGTCAAACAAGTTATTAAAATCTTTTTTTTTGAGTAAATTCATTTTGAAATATACGTTTTCATTTGATAAATCATATTATGATTCAAATCCAGTTCAATAGCTCTATAGTAATTTCAAATTCTCATTTTTCATCATAAATCATAAAATCTCAATAGATCCAAATCAATTTCAAACTCATATCATAAGTTTACATGGGTACTCTGTGAGTCATCCTGTGACTCGTTTGGTAGTCGGTCTACCGTCCGCGACATGTCCGGCAAGTGTAACACAATGGTATTGTGCACAATACACGCTCAGCATTGGTGAGCCGTTTAATCATGCACACAACATTTGGTGTGGCATATGTACCCGCCATTTAGGCTAAAACATTTTTTTGTACATAATATATATCTTGTAATTTTAATAGCATTTGAAAGTCAAAAATATTAACTTTTTCCATATGATAAACATCTTTTATTTGCACATAGCAAAACATACTTTATTTGCGACTTAGCAAAATCAAATCATAATATTTCCCACATGGGTAAAACATGCTTAGCATAATCATATCATTAAACATAATCTTTGTATTATATTGGGGCATCACTAGCATGTATGGAAATGCATCGTAACAAAAAGAAATCAAAGTTCAATACGATTTTTGTTAAGGAAACCACTAAAATGTTTCGTTTCAATCCTTCTTAAAGTAAATATAACTTAAAAGGGTTTGAAATTCATTCAAAACAACTGGAATATGATTCATAAGTCTATAAAATCATTACGACAGAAGATTTCATAAAACATTATTTTCTTAAATACGAGATAGTTTTGCTGGTAATAAAATCGATAATTGATTTACAAAGTACATAATAATTCTCCAACAAGGCCCAAATTAATCAAGTCATTATAATACCTTATTTAAAATGAATTTAAGGTTGTCCCATCAGATTATAATTGGTTATGCAAATTTATAACGATCTTACAATTATTTTCGACAATTTGGGTATTTACCGTTATTTAAATGGTGTCTTAAATCCATAAAATTTATAAACCATCCAATTTAAACTTAATTTATACTATGAGGCAGTAGGTTATTAATATAATTATAAATTTTTTTATATAGGTCTATTTTTACCCAAATTTAATTAACAATATTACACTTTTTAATAAATAAACATTTTCTATTAATTTGATAAATTAGTAAATAATTAATAATTTATTTTATAAAATTATACCAAAGTTCCAGAAGTCATATAACATGTTTATTAGGCCATTTGAACTTATAAAACTCATGTATGATGTTTTATTATTTTGTATAGACATTTTATCGATAAATAGAATAAAATAGGTTTAAAATTATTTAAGTCCGAATAAAATATTATAAAAATTATATGATATTCCAGAAGGTATTTTAATGGTTATAAATTTTTAAATAACCATTAAAATCATGTGGGGTATTTTTAATAATTAATATCGTTATTTTACCGATAAACCGAATAAAATTTATTAATGTCCATATATGGTCACGAAAATCCATATAAATTTTTGAACATGTATCTACTGTTTATATAAGTGTCTCATAACATTTGACGTCATTTAGTATTTATTTTATATTTTACCGTTTTCAAACTTACCGATTATTAATAACCGAGTAAAAATTATTAAGGTCCTTAAATGTCAACGAAACCTTCCCAAACTTTTACCAATTTTACCTACTGTTCAAATGAATATGTGATAAAAATTTCAAGTCCATATGTCTTTGTTTGGTAATTATTTTATATTTTACCATTTTACAATTTACCGTTAAACAATTTAACGATCATTCAAAAATCATAAAAAATTTCAAACTAAATATTTTCTGGCCAAATCTTGTTGGAGACATTATAATATGTTTTTATTAATTATTTTTTATGATGAAGAGTTCATCTAATACCATGTTTTATAATAAGAGTATTTACACCTTAAAATCCATTAAAATATCAATTTAACGAATAATCTCAACAAAAAGTATCCAAGAAATTTTCTTAACATATAGCTACTGGAAATTTCTTTTAAAATGAATTTCAAATATTTTCAAATTCATATAATCATTTCTATCATAATAACTTTCACAAAGTAGTGTTAAACATGTCTTTAAACATACAACACTTTATAAAATCAACATGCATGATGCCCCCAATAATAATACATGTAATAAATTATTCCATACTCAAATTTATCATTTTGACATCATTTTTCAAGATTTAAGAACTTCTCTTTGGGAATTTTATTTTTTTTTTTAAAAAAACAAGTTTATACACAAACTTTCCCAACTTGTTCTTAAATCCTATAAAAATCACCCAATGTGACATAACTCGACTCCAAGCCTATATAATTATTTCGTAAGCTCCTACGCGTTCTTAGAAGTGGTTCTAACTTCGGTTCCTTGCCCTTCAAGTCTCAACTCCAACTCTTCAACTAAACATATTGCATTCATCCAAAAATCAATAATAATTTTGGATTTCTAACATGCACTTAACTTTTCCTAGTTAGAGTTGTTAGACTAATACTTGTGATGATTTTAACATATTTGGAGTATACTTATTATGTTGAGCAACATACTTAGTTAAGTCCCATAATTTTATTTGAATCTTTTAAGTAATAAAATTTATATGTTTGTAGGAATACATGTTCTTACTTTCTATTATGGCCTATTTTTATAGATTTATAAATGATGATTTGCTTAGTTTAGAGATAAAATACTCATTTTATAATGATCTTAGTTTATAGAAAGATTCATGCAAAAAAAAAATGTTTTACATGAACAAGTTTTAACAAAAACTAGTGGAATAAAGAAATGAACATAACTTACTCTATACTTGGTGGATTTCTTCAAGTTTGGTGTCTATGGAAAGCCCTTAAGATGAAGATTATTTTTATGGGAGATTTGAGTTTATAAACATAAATTTTCAGAAGCTTTAGATGGGTTTTTGAAGAAGATTTGATGAGAAAAGAAAGTGTTTTAGTTATTGAAAGTTTGAAGGATTCTAGTGTTTGTTCATGGATGAACTTGGGAGCAATGTGTTGGGGTTTATGGCTGAATAATTATTCAGAAAATAGAGTGTTTTTGCTTCAAATATTTGACTCTTGCATGCTTGTAATGATGCACAAGCTTTGGGTAGAACAAAAGAGGTTCTTGGGTAGAGTTTTTAGCTTGTGTATGTAAGTATACAAAGGGCTATAAGCGGGAGTAGGACAGCTTTAGCATGGCTGGTTGGGGTTCTTTTTGGTGATTTTTGTCCATCATTTGATCTATTATAGTGTAGGAAAGGTTTATCTAAGATAGTTTAAGGTTTGGGTAAAAATTGTTGTACATGTAACAAGTTATGTAACTTGTACTTCATGCTTAAAAATCACTTGTATATGTGTGAAATATTTAATTTACTCCCATCATGGTTACATAATATGCTTGGGTAATAATAAAAAAAATTTTCGAACTGTTATGGGTAGTTGCTCAACTTTAAGTTTTACCTCCAAAGTTTACGTTACTTGTTACGATTCATAATCACGTTACGAATTAACAAGTTTCTAATCATTGTAGAGATTTTTCAAATTACTACCATCACTAATTAAATTATAATTAGTAACGAACAAATATATAAGAATAATTAGGCGCTAAAAACGACTAATGAAATCTCCGAATAGTACGACTGTTTCATGCATCTTTTGTAATTTTTTTCTCTGATCTATTAGTGTGCACAACGAATAAATAATATTGATTGCGGCTACTATATTGTAAGATTTATGCACGATATCTTATCAATTGTCAAGGAAGTCGGAGCAGAAAATGATGAAATGATATTTGACGTTCTTATATTTTGTTTATGGTACATAATTAATATCATGTTAAAAATCTAATGTACACTTTTTATATTTTATTATTTGGGTTTTAAACACTCAAAGAGTTACATCTTTTGACCAAGGGCCAAATCGATGAAATGAAGGACAAGATCGCATGATTTCTATCGAATTTATGCTTATGGTAGGGTATTTAGTTTAGATTTTAACCGGAGCAGTAAAAAAAATACCAGTAAGCAACTACTTCAAGTGCTTGGGGCCTAAACTGCAGCAGATAAGGCTCCATAAACTACTGCAAATGATGTTTTTTCTACTAGTGTGAGGCCTTAATGGATTTTGTTTAAGGCTACCATTTTAGATTTTGTTCTTCTAAATTGGATTTTTAGGTTTAAGCGGTTATAATGCTTGGCTCGCGAGTTGTAAAACAACTAAACCTTTATTTCCGTTGTAACTTGATTCTTGATTTGAAATTGGTAAGTTATTGTTTAAAATTTCTCATAAAGGTTTTATCATTCGAAATGTAGTTTAAAATTATCATGTAACATTCCTTCTACCACAGCAATTAGAAAGCCTTTTAGCGACAAAGGGGTTCTGTCGCTTATTTAGTCACAAAAGGCGTTTGACAACAAAATAGGCGATAAAATGCTTTATTGCTAAAAACTTTGTCGCTAAAAATTATATTTGTTGGCTTCTTTGTCGCCTATTTTCAACAAAACATAAAAGATGTCGCCTTTTTTCTCGCTAACATTATTTACAGGTCATAAAAAAAGTTGAATATTTCTCATTATTATTAAATAAAATAGCAAAATATTACTATTATTATTTAACAATAATATACATAAAAGTAATATGTACACAACAAAAGTGAATAAAATAAAAGTTAATGATTAAATTAAATTTTAATTAAAAAATAAATATATATCAGAAAATTGTTTACATTAATATATATACAATAAAAAATGTTAATATAAAAAGCACAAAAATAACCATCGCGACTATAGCGACTACCACCACCGCGGTTATTATGCTATCCCCGAGAACCACCAGATCCACCTGGACTACTTTCCATATCACCACTTCAACCTTAACGACCACCTACTCCTAATCCACGGTCTGTATTACTACTTTCTCCTTTTAATGCAATCCGTAATTGTTGGCATGTTTCTTCAAGAGCTTGCAAGCGCCCTCACATTTCTCTTATATCTTCTCGAGTAGGGTAGTTCTCGTCGAGTTCAGCTTGCATGAATATGTAAAAATTCATGCATATACCGCTCAAGCTCAGAAAGTCACGCGCTCATTTCATCTTGTGTAGCGCGCTCTTCTTGAGGGATGAATCGGTTCTCAAATAGACTGGGGTATTAGTGTGCATTGGCAGACCCCAAACCATAATACCTAGGAAACGAAGGCCTTTTGTTTTTATTTACCTCCATGATCGCCTCTACATAAATTTAGAGCGATCAAGTTCTTTGCCTATTCTTATTAATTAGATATTGATTGAACATTAACGCTTCAACACGGGCTTCGTTTCCAACATTGAGTTTCAGATGCCGTAAGTACCTACATGTGACTATTAATTAGACAATCAAATAAATAAATTAATTAATAAGTGGATGACGTGCACATAACTTTTGAATGGATACATCCACCTATATTGAACAGGTCCAGATATTCTTGCCTCGTACGGCAAGTAGATGGGTAAGTGCTCCATGCAATCAAAGAAGGTAGGGGGAAGATCTTCTTCTCCAGTTTGCACGATATAATTGTTAGAGATTCCCAAACAAGTACCAGGAGCAATTCATGAAAAGCAATTGGAATTAAGCGTTGCATGAAAACATGACAATCATGGCTTTACATCCCGAATAATGAATGTTTAGTCATATTAATGTTCCTTGCCCGGTTGGACACATTAGCATCTGGAAACCTTAATATCTTGAGCCACTCAAGCAAAGCATAAATTAGTCTATCACTTAGCATATATGATGCCAATGGGATTTCGTTCCTTACTGGATGCAACGCACCTCTAATGCTAAGGTCTTTCAAGTCTCTACGTGCACCTTGGTTCCCTTTCCAACATGCATCAATGTAATTAAATATATTATTGAAAAAGTTCTTTTTAATGTGCATCACATCAAGGCAGTGTCTGATCATATTAGTTTCCCGTTATGGTATGTCCTAAAACACATTTCTCTTTTTCCAACCTCCAGTTCACTGACCATAATAGCCGTTGTTCGCGTTCACCATCCTCATACACTTTCTTTATCCCATACATGTTAAGCTCCGCAAGTAACTCAACACTAGTACGAGTATGTGGGGCATGATCCTCCTCTTGAACCCTCGCCATGAAATTAACCATGTCCCTTCTAAACGGATGACGATTAGGCAAAAACATTTGATGAAAGTCAAATCAACACATCTTTCTAATATTTTTCAGATAAAAAGCCTTTAAATCATTCATGCAATTAGGACATGCATGTTTACCATGGGTACTCCATCCTGATAACATCAAATATGCCGAAAGTCACTGATTGTCCGCATCAATGCTGCTCTAAGGCAAAAGTTTTGTCCTGTGTACACATCATAGGTCAAGATGTTGTCATTCCAATACAACTTAAGTTCTTTTATCAAAGGTTGCAGGTAAATGTCGATGTTTTGCTTTGGATTGTTAGGCCTTGGTGCAATGACTGTCAAGAACATGTATGGTGTCTTCATGCATATCCACGGAGGGAGATTGTAAGGTATCAGAATCACTAACCACCATGAATGCTGCCTTCCCCAGCTTCCTAAAGGGTTGAATCCGTCTGTACATAAACCGAGCCTAACATTTCTAATCTTAGCGGAAAATTTTGGATGTGTTACGTTAAAATGTAACCAGGCCTCTGAGTCTGACGGGTGACACATTTCCCCCCCTTTTAAGTGGTGTTCAGCGTGCCATCTCATTTCACCAGTAGTTACTTGAGACGTATACAACTGTTGTAATTGTGGACCTATCGAAAGATATATAAATTGTTTTCTCGGAATTCGTCTATTTCCAATATTGTCTCTGACCCACCTTGTTGTCAAATATGTACAACAGCGTCAGGCATTCGCAGTACCACCCCCAATAGAGGATACATTCACTAACGCAATAATCAATCTTCTCTAATGGCAACCCAAGCCCTATGATATGCTTCTTTTTGTCGTAAAAACTAGATGTCATCGAGTTAGGTTATGGTAAAGCCTTTTGCATCAAAGTGCATACATCGTCGTACATCCTCTCTAGACAATTGTAGACTCAATTAGGAACGGGAACAGCAACAAGAGGGGGGGTGAATTGTTGTTGTTACTAGTTTAAGCGTTTTGTGATATTTTTGTGGAATAGAATAAAATAAACAAAACTTAAACTTAGAGCAAAATACATGAGAGAGACAACAAGATTTTTACGTGGAAACCTTCTGGGCCTAAACAGAAGGAAAAACCACGACCCCTTGGGATTTCTAAAAACTCCACTATGTTTACGGCAATTAGTTACAATTACAATAAACACCTTACTTCACTCGAAGCGAAACAACTAGGCCAACTCTTCTCTCTCAAATTGCTTTACTCAAAGCAACAAACTTAGCTTCACTAAAAGCTAAACTCCACAATAGCTTCACTCAAAGCTATCTAACTTCCCCTTTAGACTCACTCGAGTCTAATTACAAATTCTCTCAAAAACCCTTACAAAAGGATAAAAATTCTCTAAAATAAAATCAATGAGTTGCTCAAGAAAATATTATAAAATTAATTGGCAATTTTAAGAACAAAATATTTCTTGTAAATTCCAAAAATCGTATGAAAACACTTAAGCACAAAACGTTGGATTTTCTCATCTATAAAAACCGGAATTAACATAGCAATTTATAGAAAATAAGATTCCTAAGAAAATGGAATATTCCAATCCATTATCCCATTATCAAAAGATCATGGGAGTAATGTGGATAAAGCAACCATACGGTTATTTGATTAAGTCAAACCAGACAGAAATAACCGTTGTTCCCATTTGCCTTAAAAACTTCTGTTCCCTTTAAGCAGCAGTTTCTTCAATAGTTGTTCCTGTTCCAGTATTAATTGCTGGAACGTGTTTGCTATAAATAGAAACGGTTATGCTTATTACGAATGGTTACTTACTAACTTGTAGGTATAAAGATGGTTAAGAATGATAGCTAAGACCCATTCAACAACAACTAATTCTATTTTTAGTAAATCCAATATTTACTAAAAATAGATCCTAAAATAAAGGATCTAAGAAAATAAGGACGTTAATTCATTTTATTTAAGAAAAACGATTTGCCAATTAATTTTAATAAATTACTACTGCAACAAATTAATTTTATTAAATACATTAACTAAAAATAATAATTAAAATATAATAACCAGAATTTTCAGTCAACGTAGTCAACCTTCAGCTTAGGAACAGTGCGCTGTCTCCAGACTTCAGTTTAGCTAGATCATCCAACTTAGGAACAGTAGATCTGCTGTCTCCATTTTACATCCCAAGCGATATGCTTCTCCTAACCTCTTTTGAAACCTTTTGACATGTACGTTTCCCTAAGCTAAGTCATAGGTACTATCGACGATCATTATCACGACCGGATATCGACCTGCACACAATCTCTAAAAACATATTTGCTTAAATAAAGTGTAGTCATCATCAAAACTCAAGAGGTCCAAAAATTCCCCCTTTTTGATGATGACAAACTTTTTAAACAAACTTAAACAAAATAGAGTAAAACCAATATTGAAGAGCATGTTCGAGATTAAAACAACTCTACATTACTTAGTAAATTAACTCGTTACAATATAATTTACCAAGCATACATTAAAAACAAATTACTCTATTAATTAGAAATATTTAAAATAACTTAAGCATAATCAAAACATCGGAAGTAGTTTATAACTTAAGATTTCAAATAAAACTAAACAAAACAAAACTTACCAAAATTCTAAGCATTGTAAGAACTTTTATCATAGCATTCAAGTAATCATCAGAGCATATAAATCATAACAATATTCAAGTAATCATCAGAGCATATAAATCATAACAATCAAAGTATGTATCTCAGTATGTATATCAGAGCTAAACTTATTAATCATCAGAGCATAGCCACCAGAGCATAGCCACAGTCCTAATGTTCAACAGAATAAATGTATATCAGACTAAGCATACTCAAGCATTATTTAAGTTTGTGCTAAATATTCCCCCTTTTGACATCATTCAAAAAGAAATGGAGCAATCAAGCCACAGCACTAAACATATAGTTATAGTCAAAGAGAGAATAAGGATGCACAAATTAAAAGAGCATAAGCAATGAATGCAAACATGATCAACAATGATTAAAATGACAAAAGTTAGTAGCATAAAAGGAAAATATGATCCAGAGTATTAAGCAGTACCCCAGCTGGTACAAATTGAAAAACATAAAAAGATTGTTTAATGAGAGTGATAGTTGCAACAAATAAGAAGGAATGAAAAAGGAGAAATTAAGTTGCAGGAGCTTCATCATCAACATATTCTGTCTCCACCTCTACTGTGTCCAGTTTGGCCCCCAAACGTGCTTCCATTTGGTCCATTTGAGCAGATAGTGCGGCTATAGAGACACGAATTTCATCTTTAAAAACAAGAAAGCTGGACTGCAAATCATTGAGTTTCAGGAGAATGGAGGTTAGATGGTCAGTGAAAACTGTAGTGTCACCTAAACCTTGATGTGGTGAAGAAGGTACTGGTGATGGTGATGGTATATGTGACTTTGGTGGTAAAGATGGTTGTATTGGTGATTGTGGTGGTGATGGTATATGGAATGACGGTGTGGCAGGTTTAGGTGAGGAAGGTTGGCTTGGTTGTGCTGTTGTGTATGAGGTAGAGTCATCATCAATAACAACAACAGGTTTCTTTCCTTTAGAAGCTAGCCTACTACTCTTCCTAGGGGTTAAACCAGGTGAAGAACCCTTCTCATTTTTCTTTTCTTCTTGCTCCACAGCAACCTTCACCAGTTCCTTCACTACTTCCCCCTTACAAGAGTTTTCCTCCTGTTCTTCCTCCTCAGAATGCCCCTCTGCCTTCTTAGTGGCAGAGGGAACAGGCTCCTCCTGTTCCTCCTTGTTTACTTCCTCCTCCTCAACATTTTCTTCAACTTCTTCTTCTTCATCGGTGTCCTCTGATTGTTCAAAAATGTTCTCAAGGATCCCATTTTTAGTTAATCTTAGATGTAAATTTTTCAAACATTTTACACCCACTTTGTTGTTTGGACCCATGGGATAATTTGGACCATCAAGAGGAACACCCAATTTCTTAAATATCCAGGTCAACAGTCCGCCATATCCTAACACATTCCTTTTAAAAATACAATCATTTAAATGACAAATCATTAAAGAAGGAAAATTAATCTTGATGTGGTTCGCCAGACAGTAGATCAACGTAGCAACCCTCAAACTAACCTCACTTCTTTTGGATGTGCGAGGCAAAATAAATCTTCTTGCTATGTTGTACAACAGTTTGTGCATTGGTGATAGCACATTATGACTAACTTTTCCTCTTTTTTCATTCAACCCTAAAAACTTCCAAACTGACTTCTCATTTATACCAGAAAAATCAATTTTTGACCCAACAACATATCTATCAAAACCAGTCGAGGGAACACCCAACCATCCTCCTAAAATCAGGTTATTAAATTCAATTTTGATCCCCTTTACTTCACTAGTACAGACTCCATGGTCAAAAGAAAAATTTAAAGCAAACTCACGCATTAAGTTGGGATACATTGGGTTACAGCAATAGTTTCCCATTAAAGATTCCCAAGCTTGATTTTGCAAGATGGCGTGAAATTGAGGAAAAAAGTTTGATTCATACCATTGTTTATCCAATCCGAAGCCAACAATCATTTCTTTTGCTATCTCTTCAGCAGATACCTGAACATTAACCTTTGCCCTCTTTGAGGATGATTTCCTCACTGTAGCATCTCCTTTTCCCTTCGAACTTTCATGCACTTCAGAAGGATTAGGGTTTCCTGTTGCTTTCTTGATGAAGACTCAATTTTGGGAGTGAGTAGTGTTGGATAGATGACTTGAAGAGGTTTGGGTTGTTTCATTTTTGGGGTTTGATTCTTGGTTTTCATGATGATTTGAAAAATCAAGAGAAAGAAAAGCTAGGTTGAAGACGGTTTTGGGAGTGAAATGCAATTGATGATGAAATGAAGGATTTGACGTGAGAGAGAGTATAAAATGCATGTGAGGGGACGTGTGTTTAAGTGATTCAAGTTCCTTATTTAATTCGTGCATATGAACACATAATGTGAAATGGAAACAGACGAATTTTATGATGATTCAACTCCCACTTCTTAAAAAGAATTGCTGGAGAAATTAATATATCAAATATTATGAAAAAAAAAATTTTTATGAAAATAAAAGATAAATGGAAATTTTATGCTACCACAATCTGATCAAATCAAACATGCAATCATAAGAGCACTCAAAGTATATACTTTTAAATAGTGCGTACCTGATTCTTTCAATAATTGATTTTTCAATCAAGATTTTTGTGGTTGATCGACTTTTTAAAATTTTTATTTTGTCTTTAAGGATCACATTTATCACTTACTTCAATTCAACTTGATCATGCCCAGTTCTAATCTCATCTTTTCATGTTGTTCCCTTGGGAGCGGCTTTGTCATGATATCAGCTATTTGCTCGTTTGTATTAACATGCTTGACGATAATATTTTTATTTTCGACGTTGTCCTTAAGAAAATGATGCCTAATGTGAATATGTTTTACTCTAGAATGATGCACTGGATCTTTTGATATGCATATGGCACTCGTATTATCACAATAAATAGGAACACATTCAAACTTAATACCAAAATCTCTTAGCTGTTGTTTTATCCAAAGCATTTGGGAACAGCAAGCTGCTGCTGCTACATATTCAGCTTCGGCAGTGGATAGTGCAACAGTGTTTTGTTTCTTGGAACTCCACGAAACTAAACATGAGCCAAGAAATTGTACCATACCTGAAGTACTTTTTCTATTAACTAGATCACCTGCATAATCTGCATCACTAAAACCTTTCAAATCATAAACATCACTTTTAGGATAAAATAAGGACAAGTCGTCTGTTCCCTTCAAGTATCTCAAAATTCGTTTTACTGCTGTGAGATGTGATTCTTTGGGGTTGGACTGAAATCTAGCACATAAACCAACACTAAAAGAAATATCGGGTCTACTAGCAGTTAGATATAACAAAGAACCAATCATGCCTCGATACATGGTTTGATCAATAGTTGTTCCATTTGGGTCTTCATCTAATCTAACATTTGTAGCCATAGGTGTATGGTTGGTTTTAGCATTGTTTAGTCCATATTTCTTAAGAAGTTCTTTGATGTATTTTTGTTGATGAATAAAAATACCATTTTCAGTTTGTTTAATTTGCAACCCAAGGAAGAAGTTTAGTTCTCCCATCATACTCATTTCAAATTCATTGCTCATTAGGTTAGCAAATCCTTTACATAGCAATTCATTCGTGGCTCCAAAAATAATATCATCAACATATATTTGAACAACTAGAATATCAGAACCTTTATTTTTAAAGAATAAGGTTTTATCAATTTTACCTCTAACAAAGTCATTTTGGATTAAAAACTTTGATAGTCTTTCATACCATTGCCTTGGAGCTTGTTTCAAGCCATAGAGAGCTTTATCAAGCTTGTAGACATGATCAAGACATGAGGTATTTTCAAAGCCTGGTGGTTGTTCAACAAAAACTTCTTCATCAAGAAAACCATTTAAGAAAGCACATTTCACGTCCATTTGCACTAGTGGAAAAAAACGTATTTGCTGCTCAACATTTGCTGCGGTTTAAGTATATTCGCAGCAATAAATGGGAAAAAGATTTGGAAAAAAAAAAATACTAATTGCTGCGGTTTTTGTTGATTGACCGCAGCAAATACCCCATTCTACCGTTAACAAATAGCAAAATTTAAAAAAAGCATTTATTGTTGCGGTTGGCTAGGGCCCGCAGCAAATAACCTTAAATAACCGTTAAATTTCATCAAAATTAAAAAAAAAAAAAAGCCTTAATTGCTGCGGTTGGCTAGGGCCCGCAGCAAATAACGAAAAGTAACCGTTCAAATTCAGCAAAAATTAAAAAAGAAAGCATTTATTTGCTGCGGTTGGCTTGTGACCGCAGCAATAAACCGCATAAAATGTACACTGCACGCTTCTTCAACTTCTTAAAATACAAGTATAGCAAATAAAGCCCGCCATTCTCTTTTCATTTCGCCATTCTCTTCTCACAAACCCATTGAAAATCCTCGACTCAAGCAATAAACGCACCATTTTCGCCATTCAACATTTCATTCTTCATCTTCATCTTCTTCTAAAAAACATAAAATCATTTCAAACCCACCATTATTGAAAAACACTCGAAAAAACTGAGTGATTGAGTGCTTCTTCAAACTTGTTCTTTATAAACTTCGAACACATAATCTTCACAAACGTTTGCTTGCTGTTTCGTGCATTTGCTTGTTCATCTGCGTGTGTGTGCATTCTTCAAAAGCGTTTGAAACCAAAGGCATTTGCTTGTTCATCTTCAAAACTCACGAATTAAGGTATTATTTCTCTTTTTTATATGACCGTTTGAAACCAAAATTTTGTTGGCTTGTTCATCTTCGAATTTTCATAAACCTACTTCGAATTTTGTTGCTGTTCTTGTTGTTGTTCATCGAATATAATTATGTTTCTGTTCATCTTCTTGTTGTTGCTGTTCTTGTAAAAAATGTTGTTACGTTGTTGTTCTTGTTGCTTATTCTTGTTGTAAAAAATCGAATATAATCTTGTTGTTCTTGTTGTTGTAAACTCAATCAAACAATCAATAAAACCATCAAATAAAAAAGGGCAGTCATGAAATATTACTAGTATATATATTATTATTTTTTTTAAAATTTTTAGAAAGATTATTATAATCAAAGAGTTTAAGTACCTTCAAATAATTTGTAGCAATTCTAAAGTGACCAATTATAGTTATAAAGTAATCACCTACAAGTTTAAAATGATCACTTTTTATAGTATAATTGAAGTCATCATTAACAATCTTAAAAAACATTATTAATTATTAATTTTTATTGTTTTTATATGAATATTATTAATTATTGTTTTGTTTTGAATCAATTAATCACACTAATTAGGATGACAAACGATCGTTCTTGGATGTATGGAAGCATTGAATCGTCGGAATTTATTGATGGCGTATTAGAATTTTGTAGTATTGCGGTTGAACATCAAGTTAGGACGGGGGGAGTTGGTTTTTATTGCCCATGTGTCAGTTGTGGCAATGTATCAAAGGTAGATAGTGTTGATATCCTTAGGGAGCACATACTTCGACGTGGGTTTAGGCCTCAATATCATGTTTGGGTTTGGCATGGTGAGGAGGGAGTTTACAAAGAGAAAAGTGTTGTTAAGGACGTCATTAATGTGGCCGATGTCAATGAGGATGTAGTAGATCATGTTGATGGGTATGAGACAGATGAAGAGAATGTCGATGAGGATGTGGATCGTGTTGATGAGATGATGGAGGGAGTCGAGGATGAGTTAGGAAAACGTCCTCGTGTTTTTGACTTGTTGACAGAGGCTTCTCAAAAGCCTTTGTACCCTAGATATACAAAGTTCACCAAACTAACAGCAGTGTTGACAATTTTCAACATTAAGTCAAAGTTCAATTGGAGTGACGCTAGTTTCACAATGTTATTAGAAACGTTAGGTGAGTTGCTTCCTGAGGGAAATGAACTTCCAAAGTCGACATATTATGCCAAAAAGCTCATGTGTCCTTTCGGCTTAGAGAACCAGAAGATTCATGCGTGTCCGAATGATTGTGTGTTGTATGGGAATGAAAACGAGAACTTAGAAGAGTGTCCTAAGTGTGGGTTATCGCGCTACAAGCGTAAAGGGGCTCGGGATGCTAAAGGGCCCCCGGCTAAGGTATTGTGGTATCTTCCAATAATACCTAGATTCAAGCGCTTGTTTTCTATAAAGAAAGATGCGTTAAATTTGAGGTGGCATGCAGATAGGGTGAAGAAAGGTCACTTGCTCACACATCCATCTGATTCTCCGGAGTGGAAGAGTATTGATAGGTTGCATAAGACTTTTGGGGATGAGGTTCGTAATTTAAGGCTCGGACTGTGTACGGATGGAATGAACCCGTTCGGCAATCTTAGTTCTCAACATAGTACTTGGCCGGTACTTTTAGTGATCTATAATTTGCCACCTTGGTTGTGTATGAAGCGTAAGTACATAATGCTTTCGCTTCTTATCTCGGGTCCTAAACAACCTGGCAATGACATAGATGTGTATCTTGCACCTCTCGTTGAGGATTTGAGAAAGATGTGGGATGAAGACGTTTCAGTGTTTGATGCATATGCTAATGAGGAGTTCACCTTGCGTGCAATGCTTTTATGCACCGTTAATGATTTTCCGGCATATGGCAACTTATCGGGGTATAAGAACAAAGGGAAGAAAGCATGCCCGATATGTATCGATGACATGGAATCCACGTGGATTCCTAAGTGCAAACACGTATTCATGCACCATCGAAAGTTCCTCCCAAAAGACCACCAATATCGTAAGAAGAAGAAGTTGTTCAATGGGGAGGTTGAGGACCGTGTAGCTCGTCGACCGTTGACCGGTTATGAGGTTTATGAACAGGTTAAGGGAGTTGAGACTGTATTTGGTAAAACGGGGCAAGTGCAAGGAGGTGAAGGCCGATTATGGAAAAAAGAATCAATCTTTTGAAAGCTTCCATATTGGAGAGATCTACAGGTTAGGCATTGTCTTGACGTTATGCATATAGAGAAAAATGTATGCGATGCCATACTCGGGACTCTCATGAACATTCCGGGTAAGACAAAAGATGTTAGGGCCGTGCGAGATTGGTTTGAATGTAAGGGTCTTCGTCCGGAGTTGTGGGCACATGTTAAGGTGAGTAAGAAAAGAAATAGAGCTGATGATGAAGTTGGTGGCAGTAAGAAGAAGATGCTTAATGACAAAGTTTATTTGCCTCCAGCTTGCTACACATTGTCCAAAGCAGAGAAGCGGACATTTTGTGAGTGTTTGTATGGCATTAAGGTTCCGTCTGGGTACTCATCCAACATGAAGAGATTTGTTAGCCTAAATGGTGAGCTGAAGTTGGGAAGCATGAAATCTCACGATTGCCTTGTAATGATGCAAGTGTTCTAACCAATTGCAATCCGTGGAATACTGCCAAAACATGTGAGATATGCTATTACCGAGCTATGTTCGTTCTTCAACACAATTTGTAGTAAAGTTCTTGATCCCTTTAAACTTGATGCACTTCAACTCGACGTGATTGTAACTTTATGCAAGTTTGAGATGTATTTTCCACCTTCTTTCTTTGACATAATGGTTCATCTTATTGTCCATCTCGTTCGTGAGATCAAACTTTTGGATCCAGTTTTGTTAAGGTGGTGTTATCCTTTTGAAAGACACATGGGTGTTTTACAAAACAAGGTGAGGAATCCAGCACAACCCGAGGGGAGTATGATTCAAGGCACTGTGAGCGATGAGATTAGTAACTTTATAGCCGAGTATTTGGCCATGGCAAAGCCTATTGGACTTCCCACCTCTAGACATGAAGGAAGGCTTGAGGGAAAAGGAACAATTGGCTCCAAATCGGTCACACCTCCTCGAGAAAGCCTTCTACAAGCACACTTGTATGTGTTGCATCATATTCCGGAAGTTCATCCTTTTTTGAGTGAGCATTTTGATATATTGCGCGCAAAACATCCTTCTAAAGGGGATAGGGCATTGATGCAGTTGCATAACAAGACGTTTATTAATTGGTTTCATAATCGAGTAATATGCGAAGAACTCAAGGGTGTATCCGAAATTGTTAAGTGGTTAGCTTTTGGTCCTCGTGATGATGTCAAGAAATATGAGGGTTACGATGTCAATGGCTTCACATTTTGGACTGAGGGTCAAGACAAGAAGTCATCGTATCTACAGAATAGTAGGGTTTCTATTTTGGCGTCATCTACATTTTACGCGAGTGCGAAGGATCAAGCGCCGGTTGATGCTAAATTGGTATACTACGGGCGGGTACATGAAATATGGGAGCTTGACTACTCTACTTTCAATATTGGTCTTTTCAAATGTAAGTGGGTAGATAATAATCGACGATGCATAAAAAATGACGACCCTTGTGGATTCACTCTTGTAGACTTAGCTCGTTTGCGTGATAGTGAGGAGCCATTCATACTAGCCACACAAGCCAAGCAAGTATTCTACATTGTAGACCCGTCTGATAAAAAATGGTCTATTGTTGTACTGGGAAAAAGAAGCATTCTTGGTATAGGTGATGTTGAGGATGAGGAAGAATATGAAGCTTTTGAAGACTCCCCTCCCTTTATCAATCCAATATCAGTGGATCAAGATGATGTAGATGTTGGTTATATGCGTGTAGATCACACGGAAGGAATACATTTGAATTAAGTGATTCACAAGGTATGAATTTAAAGCTTTTAAAAGTTTTTTTGGCACTTGGTTTGTTTTGCATGAAAATTTGCACAGAACACTTATTTGTTATATATTATTGTGTTGAACGTACGTATTAGAATTGTAAATCATAGTCATATTCTTAATATTACTTAGCTTATGTTCTAATATATTTCTATTCATACTCTTTCATATACTGATTTATAATGCATCTATTCAGAGACGAAATTGTCCCCGAGATTGAGACCTCGGATAATGAGCATCGTAGTTACGACAGTGAAGAGGACCAAATTGTGAGATTCGAGCGTATGGCTGAAGACGCTCCACCTCTAGACAATAATTTTGAGACTGAAGACGCCCCACCAATGGATGCTCCCACTACCAGTAAGAAAAGAAAAGGGCGAGGTCCTACGAAAAACCTCAAAGTCACGGAACCAATGCATTTGGAATACAATGCATTGGGTCAACCCTGCGGAAAATGGCGTAGGCAATATGGAAAACAAGTGGGCCTATGTATCCGCAAGATTTCCATATTGCACGCATGGAACGAGGTTCCAGAGGAGTTGAAAAACTCTCTATGGAATGATACTGTGGTAAGCAACTTTACTATTTTTACTCATTTAGTTTCATTTTAAAATTAATTTAATTGACAGTAACAAATATAAATTTTTTTTGTAGAATCTTTTCCACATTGAGAGCGATGAGGACAAGAAGAATGTGTTTCTTTCAGCTGTTGCTGAAAGATTCAGAGATTTCAAATCCCAGCTAGTAACTGGCTGGATTACGAAGACCCGTGCCCGTACGACCAAAAAGGTCAAAACGGGAAACAAAGGTGGAGAGCAAGCACCTTCGAAGATGCCCTACGAAATATGGGGTCACATATCGAAGAGGGATTGGGAGGCCTTTGTTGCCAAAAGAACAACTCCCATAGAAGTTGTAAGTATTTCATATTATATTATAGTTTACCAATTTGAATTTGCTTCTTTTGATTCAGTCATTAAACTAATACATGACATTCGATTTCTATTGATTAATTAGGAAAAGCGTGGTAAAGCTTCAGATTCTGCAAGCAAAAGGAAGTTTTACCATCGCTTAGGCCAGAAAACATACGATGAGGTCCGAAAAGAGTGGGTGGATGCGGGTTTATACCCCAATCAAAGTTCATCCACACCCTTATCTACGACTACCTCCGCATCCGTACATACTCTTGCTGGAGATCGGGTGCGTGATTGGTGTTGCGGGCTTCATTCCCGAGATGCAAGTGGTAAATTTACCATTAATGATCCGGGAACGAAGAAGGTTGCTGATGCTGTGGTGAGTTTTGAAATTATTAAGTATATTCTTCATTTGTTTTGTATTCTTTGGCTTTGATGTATTTATACTAATTACTATATATGTCACTTTTTATTTGAACAGATGGGCTGGAAGGAAAAAGAAGCTACGGGGGAGTTCACCCCAAAAGGCAATGTTGACGCATTGCATATGGTCTTAGGGAAAGACCACAGTGGGCGGGTAGTTGGAAAAGGAGGCGTCCGCGTGGGGTTTCAGAAGGCATTCGGCAAAGAGTGTGTTGCTACTCAATCCCGAACGGCACTGCGGGAAGAAGCAGCAACCCTCCGAGCGGAGATTACGAAGGACATTCTCGCGAAGTTGGCCACCGTGTTGCAAAAGATGGGTGCACCCATTGTGGACTTGGCAAACCTGATTGTCGATGATCAGGGAAGTCAACATGGGGATTCTAACGCTTTGGTCGAGCCAACACCCGAGCCCAGTACCCCCGTAGCACCCCAGCTCTTTACTAATACCCCCGTTGCTCAAAATCCGGAGCCAACTCCGGTGCCAGTGCTACAGGTACATAGTTTTTAAATATAATAGCACTTATTAATTTAAATTGCAACGCGTAATTAAAATTTTATTATGATGCTTATTATACTAAACGACACAATTTTCAGGAGGCGACTCCTTGTTCTCTTTTGCTGCCTCAGTTAGGTGCTGCTAGTGATGGCGACTTAACTGAGGTTGCATATGGTATGGCACAGCCAAATAAAGAGGGCCAAACAGTGCATTCAGTGCCTGTTACAAGTGGCCACATCAGTGTGGCCGTGGAGACTATTGTAAAGGGGTTTGAAGATTTCTCACTCCCAATTCCAATGTCAGCATGGAGCCTTGAGAAACTATCAGACGCCCTAGGTAGTTTCGTCACATGGCCATATGCTAGGGTCCGATTCACTAACATGGTAAGAATCATTTGTACCTTATTTATTTTTATTTTTTTAATTGCATGCTCACACTAATTTAATTTTATAAATTGAAATAGCAAAAGAGTCCAAAGGGATCTTGTAGAGAGGTCGGTTCCTCAGCAAAGGTGTCGACTGGGTCAAAGTCGATGCCAAGCACTCCAATTTTGACTGATGAGGAGCTAAAAGATCTCTCTCAAGATTGCAAATGGCTGCATTATTGTGCATCTCGCATAAGTGAGGAGGACCCAATCATGTTGCCCCTGCTGAAGGAGCAATACTGCTTTTCAGAAGACCCGTATGTAATTATTGGTCCTAGTGACATCGGGCAATTTTTGAGAGGAGAGATGCTGAACGTAGCTCTTTTCCATGTCTACATGAGGTGATGTTCATTATCTTACAAGTTAGGCATTGTTGTTTAATTGTTTTAATGACCGAATTACTAACAAAATTCTCTTATTTGTGAGTTTAGTGCGGTTTACGAGGAGGTAAATTCTTGCGAACCTCCAATAAAAATTGGATGGTTTTGTCCGGTGACGATTTCGGGTAGTAAATGTAGAAATGATCCAGATGTCGTCAGAGCATACATTGAGACTGCTTTAACTAATTCCCTTGCATGTAAACACACATTCATTCTGGCTCCATATTGGAAAGAGTAAGTTTTATTTTTGAAATTAAACTTATCTTTTGATTTTTAAAGTCACCTAATCTCTAATTTGTTGATTTTAAATTTGTGTTTGTAGTTTGCATTGGATACTTTTGATCATATGTCCTTTAACGAACACCGTGCACGTCTTCGACTCATTACAAAAACCTAACAGCCTACCTCGCAACACAAGATTCAAAGCATTGTTGAATGCGTACGTAATATTATTTATTTTACCAATTTGATTTAATTAAGTGTTATATATATATATATAAATGGTATTACTTTTCCCATGCGTTTCAGCGCAATGAAAAGAGTGCGTGGACAAATGGGATCTACATCCAGAGCCACATTTCCAAAATGGATAGCAAGAAAGGTACACAAATTCGATTTTATGGGTTTTGTATAGGTTTGGTCAAATGACCATGAAAAGAACACGAAACAACCACAAACACTTAAACAAAATTCTGATCTAGCAAACTGTCGACCAGCCCTCCTTCGGCTCAGCTTCTAGGAGTCCACGGGGATTGTTAGAATGGTTTTAGGACCTTGATAGCTAGATCCAAGTACCAAGATTCCATTTCCACTTTAGCCTAGGTCCTGGATGCATAGGTTTGGTCTCCACGTGTCGTGCAAGGTGGTCTGGTCACTAGTTTGATGCTGTCAATTTCGCGTTTTTATTTGTCAATTTCGCGCGTAAAGTAGGTTAAACATGGTTTGTTATGCACGAAACTTGGCACACAACACTATTTGGCATATATTATTGTGTTGAAATGGTTAGAATTGATAATAATAGTCATATGCTAGAAATTAGAAGTTAAGTTGCGATTTTATGCGTTTTTAAGCGTTTTTGTCAATTTCGCGTGTAAAGTAGGTCAAACATGGTTTGTTATGCACGAAACTTGGCACACAACACTATTTGGCATATATTATTGTGTTGAAATGGTTATACTTGATAATAATAGTCATATGCTAGAAATTAGAAGTTAAGTTGCGATTTTATGGGTTTTTAAGCGTTTTTGTCAATTTCGCGCGTAAAGTAGGTCAAACATGGTTTGTTACTCACGAAACTTGGCACACAACACTATTTGGCATATATTATTGTGTTGAAATGGTTAGAATTGATAATAATAGTCATATTCTAGAAATTTGAAGTTATGTTGCGATTTTATGCGTTTTTAAGCGTTTTTGTCAATTTCGCGCGTAAAGTACTCAAACTTGGTTTGTTATGCACGAAACTTGGCACACAACACTATTTGGCATATATTATTGTGTTGAAATGTTTAGAATAGATAATAATAGTCATATGCTAGAAATTAGAAGTTAAGTTGCGATTTTATGCGTTTTTAAGCGTTTTTGTCAATTCCGCGCGTAAAGTAGCTCAAACTTTGTTTGTTTTGCACGAAACTTGGCACACAACACTATTTGGTATATATTATTGTGTAGAAGTTGTTAGAATTGAAAATCATATAGTCATATTCTAGAATTTAGGTGTTAAGTTGCGATTTTATGCGTTTTTAACCGTTTTTGACACTAACTTCTATTTTCTCTTAGTGCTTTCAACAACCTCCTTCTTCCGTTGACTGCGGCTACTACGCGCTGAAGTTTATGGACGATATTATAAATTCCATGAAGGAATTTGGAGTCGAAAATATAGATGTCGTAAGTATTTGTTACGTTCTTAATTAAATATATTATTGGTAAAATCTAATGTTTCTATATTAATATATAGCTTTTATTTTAATATTATAATATAGGTTTTAAACGACATTCCGAGGGAAACACGCGCTTTGAGAAGTGAAGAGATGCGCGAATTAAAAGACAAGATTGCCGTGTATCTTGCTAATATTTGTCCTTGATAAATTGTAATTACTATTGATTATTTTTTATAGTTTATTTAATGTATATATATATATATGTACGTACATATTATATTATATATATATGCAAGCGAGAGTTTATTATTACAAAGAGATTAATGTTGATTATCTGTGATTATCATTGGATTAATCACTGTTATTACATTGTAATATTATTGCATTATTATAAGGATTAAACGGAAAAAGAAAAAAAAAAAAAAAAAAGACTTATTGCTGCGGTTTTAACCTTGACCGCAGCAAATAACACCCATTATTTGCTGCGGTTTTTCCCCCTGACCGCAGCAAATAACACCCATTATTTGCTGCGGTTTTAGCCCATGACCGCAGCAAATAATGCCCTTATTTGCTGCGGTTTTGAACCGCAGCATTTAAAGTAGGACATTTTGCTGCTATCACTATTGCTGGGGGCTAAAACCGCAGCAAATAATGGCAAAAAAACCGCAGCAAACGAGGTTTTTTCCACTAGTGTTGATATAATTTAAAATTCATGAAAGCAGCAAAAGAAATTAAAATTCTAATAGCCTCTAACCTTGCTACCGGTGCAAATGTCTCGGTATAATCAATACCTTCTTGTTGATTGTATCCTTTGACCACGAGCCTTGCTTTATTTCTAACAATTATTCCATGCTCATCAAGTTTATTCCGATACACCCATTTCAATCCAATTACCTTTTTGTGTTTTGGTTTGGGTTCCAAATGCCATACTTTATTTCTTTCAAATTCATTTAATTCATCTTGCATGGCTATGATCCATTCGGAATCCTTTAGAGCTTCTTCATGATTCTTGGGCTCGAGAGATGATAGAAACGCAAAGTGTGCACAAAAGTTTCTCATTTGAGATCTAGTTTGTGTTCCTTTATTCAAATCACTTATAATCAAATCAAGAGGATGGTATTTTTGATATCTCCAAGGTTTTGGCTATCTCTTGTTGGAACAGTAGCATGTTCTGGTTCATCAGCTTGATTAACATTCTGTTCAGCTACTGGATTGTTCTGCTCATCTGTGGGAACAGCTGGATTGGGAACAGTCTGCTGTTCCTGATGTTCTGGCAGTTCCTGAACTTGATCAGTACTTTCTGCTTCTGCTGGAACCAGCTGTTCATCAGCTGTTCCTTGATCTTGCACTTTCAATTCTTCATCATCGTCCTCTAGATTTGCAAGACCTATCTTAAAATTATTTGTATCCTGTTCACTTAACAAAAAGTTAGATTCATCGAAAATTATATGAACGGATTCTTCCACACTCATTGTTCTTTTGTTATAAACTCTGTATGCCTTACTATGTGATGAGTAACCGAGGAATACTGCTTCATCACTTCTTTCATCAAACTTACCTATGTTTCGTTTACCATTCACATGAACAAAACATTTGCATCCAAACACACGAAAATAGGAAATATTTGGTTTAACACCTTTAAGCAATTCATAAGGTGTCTTAGAAGTGATTGGTCTTATTAACACACGATTCAAAATGTAACATGCAGTATTAATAGCCTCGGCCCAAAAATTTCTAGGTAAACCACTAGCAATTAACATGGTTCTAGCCATTTCCTCTAAAGTTCTATTTTTCCTTTCTACTACACCATTTTGTTGTGGTGTTCTTGGTGCGGAAAAATTATGACTTATTCCATGTTCACTGCAATAACTCATAAAACTTGAATTTTCAAATTCCTTACCATGATCTGACCTTATGTGAATAATTTGATTATTAGTAGATTTTTGTATTTTGTTAGCGAAGGAAACAAACTCATTAAAAGCTTCATCTTTACTAACTAAAAATAAAGTCCATGTAAATCTACTATAATCATCAATAATAACAAACACATATCTTTTGCCACTACGGCTTTGTATTCTCATAGGTCCACATAGATCCATATGTAATAATTCAAGTGATTTAGTGGTGGTCACAACATTCTTTGATTTAAAAGATGATCTCACTTGTTTTCCTTTGGCACAAGGATCACAAATTTCCTCCTTAAGGAATTTTATAGTTGGTAGTCCTCTAACTAGGTCTTTTGATCTTAATGTATTAATCAATGAATAACTAGCATGACCTAGACGCTTATGCCAAAGAAGTAGGTCGTCTTCTATAACACTTAGACACGTTAGACTGTTTCTGGGAACAGAGTCCAGGTCCACCACATAGGTGTTCCCTTTTCTGATTCCCTCAAGAACGGTGTTTCCTGTGTCATTCCTAGAGATAATGCATCTTTCAGAAGTAAAGTTTACAGAGTTACCTTTATCACAAAATTGAGAAATGCTAAGTAAGTTATGTTTCAAATTCTCGACTAAAAATACATTATCAATGGCATGGGAACAGGACCTTCCAACCTTTCCTTTGGCTATTATCTCACCCTTCATATTGTCACCGAAGGTTACTGTTCCCCCATCATAGGCTTCAAGTGAGAGAAACTTAGATTTGTCACCCGTCATGTGCTTGGAACACCCACTGTCGAGATACCATGAGCTGTTCCCCCTCACTTGGACCTGAAAAAAAAATTAATGGTTAGTTACAGGAACCCAGACTTTCTTGGGTTCCTTGTCGATTTTGCATGAATCATTTTTCTTAATCTGAATGTTATCGACATAGTTTCTATTGGAGACAGTGTACTGTTCCCTTTTGGTGCACTGGTCCTTCAGATGACCAGTTCCTCCACAGAAGGAACAGAGCCTGTCGCTAGGGAGATCAACGTAAGCCTTTTTCTTCTTGTTATTCTTAAAATATTTTAGGCCTTTTGAATTTTTACTTTTAGCATCTTGAATCCATTTGGGAGTAATTTTGATTTTCCCTTTTTCTCTTGAACTTAATTCAAGCTTGTCATCATTGTTACGGTCGGATTCCTGATTTAATTTTAAATTTTGAAAATCATAGCATAAATCTTTAATAGATGCATCATTCAATTCTTCATTTAAGCCTAATAATTTGTATTGTGATAAGTCAATATTAAGAATAACATTTTCCTTTCTAATTCTCTCCATTCTTTCCTTTAGGATTATGTTTTGATCCAACAAACCGAAAAATCTATTTTGGACATCATATCTAAAGGTGTTTATATAGGAGACATGGTCTTTGCTTATCTTGAGCTCCTTTTCTAATTGGAGACACTTAACATTACAATTTTCAAGATTGGCTTGTGTCTCTTTTAGCAACTCAATTAATTTATTTTTACTTAAATTGGATGGATGGATAGAAAATGAATTAGAAGTATTTACCTGCTTTTCCTTGCCTTCGTGCGTAGCCATGAGACATAGGTTAGCTGTCTCCTCTTCTTCGGGAACAATAGTTTCATTTTCACTTTCAGTTTCTCCCCATGCAGCAATCATGGCCTTGCGAAAGTCGGTCTTGTTAAAGTTTTCTTTGTTCAACGGTCTTCTTGAATCTCTTGTCTTTCCCTTGCCCTTTTCATTCTTCCATATAGGGCACTCCTTGATGAAGTGTTCGGTACTTCCACATTTGTGGCATTCAAGATTGGTTTTTGTTCTTCTTTCTTTGTTTTTTCTTTGATTTGTATACCTGCTGTTCCTGAAGAACTTCTTGAATTTTCGTACCAGTAAGGCAGCCTCTTCCTCATCGCATTCTGACTCGTCCTGTTCCCCAACTGCCAGGGCCAGTCCCTTGTTCCTGGAACTGTCGGCTGTTCCCAAATGTAATTCATGTGTCATTAGGGAACCAGCCAGCTCCTCTAGATTAAACTTTTTAAAATCTTTGGACTCTTGTATAGCAGTAACCTTGGCCCTCCAGCGCTCATCTTGAGGAAGGCTCCTAAGGATCTTCCTCACTTGTTCATCGGTGGGAATTATTCTTCCAAGAGAGACAAGTTCGTTTGTTATGTTGGTGAACCTAGTGAACATCTCTTGAATGCTTTCCCTCGGTTCCATAACAAATCTTTCATATTTAGACATTAACAAATCAATTTTGGAACGTTTGACTTCACTTGTTCCCTCATGGGTAACGGCTAGCAGGTCCCAAATCTGCTTGGCAGATTTGCACCCCATTATACGATTGTGTTCATTTGGTCCAAGACCACAGTGAAGCAATTTTACTGCAAGAGCGTTTAATTCCATTTTTTGAAAATCTTCTTTTTCATATTCGGTTATTGGTTTGGGAACTACTTCATTGTTGGAGTTAATAATGGTTACCTCAAAATCTTCGATTTCGATGACTCTCCACACTTGATAGTTCTCAGCCTTGATGAAGATTTCCATCCTATTTTTCAAGTATGTATAGAATTTTCCATCGAACATTGGTGGTCTTTGAGTTGAATACCCTTCTTCCATTCTCTCGTTCATAATTGACATTTTCGGGAACACCAGGATCTGCCCTCAGGGTTTCATGATCTACTGGGAACAGGGCTCTGATACCAATTGTAGTCTCAATTAGGAACGGGAACAGCAACAAGTGGGGGGCGTGAATTGTTGTTGTTACTAGTTTAAGCGTTTTGTGATATTTTTGCGGAATAGAATAAAATAAATAAAACTTAAACTTAGAGCAAAATACATGAAAGAGACAACGAGATTTTTACGTGGAAACCTTCTGGGCCTAAACAGAAGGAAAAACCACGACCCCTTGGGATTAGCGCTGAACACGATTTGGTCTAAACCGTAAACCAAACCGAACCAAACCGTAAATTTAATATTTGGTCTGGTCTACGGTCTAAATGGTCTGGTCTGGTTTTTTTTTTCAGACCGTAATCCAAAACGGTCCGGTCCCGGTTTTAAAATTTTCAGACCAGACCGGACCGGAAAACCGTAATAAAATCAAATTTTAGGGGATTAGGGCAACTAGTCGTGATTCCTGCTGGCTGCCTCTCCTATTCCTCGCCTCCTCTCTCATTCCTCGCCTTCTCCCATTCTCCTCTCTTCCTCGACCTCGCCTCCTGCACAGCCTCGCCTCGCTTCCTTCAACTCTTCAAGCTTCAACCCATCGACCTCCTTCAAAGACGCCTCGCTTCCTTCAACTCTTCAAGCTTCAACCCATCGACCTCTCTTCAAAGACGCCAGACGCCTCTGCTTCCTTCAAAGACGCCTCCTTCAAGCTTCAAAGTCGACAGTCCTCCAATCTTCATTCTCCAATCTCACCATTCACCACGGAATCAAGTGTAGAATCTCGTAATGTAAGTATATTGGTTGATTTTTTTGATTTTTAGGGTTTTTTTATCAGTTTTTGATTTTTAGGGTTTTTGTTTGGCATCCTCCATTTCATCCTCCATTGACAATTTGGCATTTTATGTTAATAATTGGTGGCCTGTGTTACAACTTGACTAAGCAATCTTGACTATGTTGGTATTACTGATATTAAATCTAAGCAATCTTGACAATTACTAAGCAATCATACAAGAATATAATTCACATATATTTCACAGTCAATTCCCGTGAACATGATATAGCAACTGATATTAAATCTAACCGTTTGTTGACTTCTGTTTTATGTTTAACATGTGTAATTGCTTAATTTTCAGTTTTAGGGTTTGATTGGAATTTGGAAGAATCACCATTTTGTTTGATTGTAGATTTCTAGTATTGGAAGAATCAACATTCTGAAATTCTGAATGTTAAATTGCTAATTATGTTGAATGTTGAATGTTAATATGTTGGTATTACTCGTTTGATATGTTGAATGTTAATATGTTGGTATTACTCGTTTGATATGTTGAATGTTAATATGTTGATGATGTATTTTGTTTACAGATTATCGTTTATCTTAGATTCTCACTCAATTAAAAAAATACAAAAAAAAAAAAAAAAAAAAACCGTAGACCAGAACAGACCAGACCGTTCTAGAACGGTCTGGTCTGGTCTGGTCTGGTCTCTTGACTGGTCTGGTCTGGTCTGGAAAATTTCCAGACCGGAATTTCTGGTCTGGTCTGATTTTTCTTTCAAACCAGACCAGACCGGACCGTGTGCAGCCCTACTTGGGATTTCTAAAAACTCCACTATGTTTACGGCAATTAGTTACAATTACAATAAACACCTTACTTCACTCGAAGCGAAACAACTAGGCCAACTCTTCTCTCTCAAATTGCTTTACTCAAAGCAACAAACTTAGCTTCACTAAAAGCTAAACTCCACAATAGCTTCACTCAAAGCTATCTAACTTCCCCTTTAGACTCACTCGAGTCTAATTACAAATTCTCTCAAAAACCCTTACAAAAGGATAAAAATTCTCTAAAATAAAATCAATGAGTTGCTCAAGAAAATATTATAAAATTAATTGGCAATTTTAAGAACAAAATATTTCTTGTAAAATCCAAAAATCGTATGAAAACACTTAAGCACAAAACGTTGGATTTTCTCATCTATAAAAACCGGAATTAACATAGCAATTTATAGAAAATAAGATTCCTAAGAAAATGGAATATTCCAATCCATTATCCCATTATCAAAAGATCATGGGAGTAATGTGGATAAAGCAACCATACGGTTATTTTATTAAGTCAAACCAGACAGAAATAACCGCTGTTCCCATTTGCCTTAAAACAACTTATGTTCCCTTTAAGCAGCAGTTTCTTCAATAGCTGTTCCTGTTCCAGTATTAATTGCTGGAATGTGTTTGCTATAAATAGAAACGGTTATGCTTATTACGAATGGTTACTTACTAACTTGTAGGTATAAAGATGGTTAAGAATGATAGCTAAGACCCATTCAACAACAACTAATTCTATTTTTAGTAAATCCAATATTTACTAAAAATAGATCCTAAAATAAAGGATCTAAGAAAATAAGGACGTTAATTCATTTTATTTAAGAAAAACGATTTGCCAATTAATTTTAATAAATTACTACTGCAACAAATTAATTTTATTAAATACATTAACTAAAAATAATAATTAAAATATAATAACCAGAATTTTCAATCAACGTAGTCAACCTTCAGCTTAGGAACAGTGCGCTGTCTCCAGACTTCAGTTTAGCTAGATCATCCAACTTAGGAACAGTAGATCTGCTGTCTCCATTTTACATCCCAAGTGATATGCTTCTCCTAACCTCTTTTGAAACCTTTTGACATGTACGTTTCCATAAGCTAAGTCATAGGTACTATCGACGATCATTATCACGACCGGATATCGACCTGCACACAATCTCTAAAAACATATTTGCTTAAATAAAGTGTAGTCATCATCAAAACTCAAGAGGTCCAACAACAATTATGATCTATCTTTAGATTCCTCATTCTCCCTATAATTGACATCTTAGAGTAATTTTCATACCCATCATATAGCAAATTGTTTGCACCACTTAGCATTTCAAAAAGTATTTTGGCCTTAAGATTTGGTTCTTCAGGTATTAAATCATTAGGCGACTATTCGTCCACGTTACCGTACTCATTTTGTGGAAACAAGTATTGGTACTTGTCCGGAAATCTAATTGTAGCAGCATGATGAACCATACGAACGTAATTATTTTCCTCAAGGGTATGCGTAAGAGAAGGACTATGTACTTCTTCTCGGACAAACGCATAATTGGCGCTGCTACTTTCACCAGCGGCGATATCATAATATTACCTTCAATCATAATAATCTTCCATAAATCATATTTGTAAAAAATGACCCCTCACATCTTTTAGCATTTTTAAAAACAATATTTTTGCACTTCGCACAAGGACATATGTAATTTGTATTTATAAACGACTTTTTCGTAACAAACGACTGTTTGAAATTACAAACTTTAAAAGTTCTTCTAACCCTCATAAGAATTCTATGTTAAATGTCCCGTCGTCAAATTCTCTTTGGTATATCCAATTTCTATTATACAAATAATAACTACCATCATCTGTCATTGCGTAAACCTATATTAAATTTTAAAACACAATCAAATATTTATAAAACTGTATTTATAAAAACATAACACATAAACAACTATAAATTTACATATCAAAACCAAAAATATAACATATAAATTTGCATTTCAAAACCAAAAGTATAACATATAAATTTGCATTTCAAAACAAAAATTATAACACATAAATACATTTATAAAACATCATCATCATCATCATCATCATATCCAGTGTATCCCGCTCATAGAGAACTATGATCATGGTCTGGGGGGGAAGAACAACGACAGCTCATACCCATATAGGAGAGTGCGGTCAAAGAGTCCCTCTGCTCGAGAAAGGTCTTCAAAGAGAGAGAAACCTGCAACTTACAAATAGAATAAATAGATACGTAAAAATAACTAAAAATAAAGATAAGAGTATTGAAAGAGGTAATGAGCGATAATTAAAGGCAACGAACAATAAGAAACAATGGGTAAAAGGGACGGGTATAGTAATCTAAGACGTGGATAACGCGCCGCCAACTGCCTCTATCCTTGGTCAGGTCCTTGGAGAGGTAAAGTTCATACATGTCACTTTTAATCTATTCCTACCACGTTCTCCTAGGTCTTCCTTGACTTCTCTGCCCTCCACTATGATGCATTCAATCCTTCTTACTGGGACGTCATGTGTCTTTCTCTGCACATGCCCAAACCATCTCAATTTGTTCTCCCGTATCTTTGCGGAGAGAGATGCAACCCCTAAATTCTCCTTGAACTCCTGGTTTCTTATCCTATCCATCATATTATTGCCACACATCTACCTCAGCATACGCATTTCAATTACTTCCATCTTTTGTTTGAAAACCTTCTTTACGGGCCAACATTCTGTCTCATATAACAACGCCGGCCTAATTGCAACACGGTAAAATTTACCTTATATCTCCTCGAAAACTTTTTATCACAAAGCACCCCGGTTGCTGCTCGCCACTTAAGCCAACCCGCTTATATACGATTAGTAACGTCTCCATCAATCTCCTCATTGCTCTGAATCACCAATCTCAAATATTTGAACTTGGACGTACATGCAACAACTTCTCCCCCTATGGTCACCTCTGACTCCCCTATCGAATCTGTCCCACTAAAATTGAATCTCAAGTATTCTGTCTTCGTACGGCTTATCCGCAACCCCTTACCCTCCAAGACTTCCCTCCACTCTTCCAATTTAGTATTAGCCTCCTCCTTGGTATCTGCGACCAAAACTATATCGTCAGCGAAAAGCATGCACCATGATACGGTCTCCCAGATGGTTTTAGAGATTTCTTCAATAATGACAGTATAAAAGAAACGACTTAAGGCATGTTTGGTTGGCTCTTTTTTAATGGTATTGAATGGTATCACAACCATTCCAATGTTTGGTTAGGCATTTTTACATTGAGATGTCATACCCTCTGGATTCTCATCCCATTCTAATCCTATAGAATCCTATACCCTCCTACCCCCCCAAGTTTCAAACTCCATTCCATCCCATATTCAAACCCTAATTCACTCTCCTCCTTCTTATTTCCCTCTCTCTCCTTCAATCTCCCGCCTCCAATCTCAGAAATTTTCGGTCAGACCATCCCCCTCACCGGTCTCAGCCGTGTCTCGCACCAATCTACTGTCACCACCACCATATTCCACCGGCCAGGGTCTCCCTCGGATCCACAACATAACTGACCCACAATCTCCCAATCTCTTTACCAGTCTTATTTTCGCTGCCAACCTTCTCTCCTTTGGGCTCAACAGAATCCGGCCAGTCCCTGCCCTTTTCTTTCTTACCTTTTTCTTCCCGGCTACGGCTCTCTTCTCCGGTACGGCTATCATCTCCGGTCAGTTTGGATGATAGAAACTTTTTTATTATTATTATGAAACAACTTCTGTTAGATTGAAGAACCTAATAGATCATTTTTGCTTGTTATAACGATGTAGGTTGCTGGAGGAAACTGAAGATGAGGCAAGTTTCGGTTTATTTCTTGTTGAATCACTCTTGCTGAGGTTATCTATATTATATGTTGATGGTTTTAATTTTTGATTGATTTTTTAGTTGGCGGAGTTAATTAAAAAGGGGTCTATTGAAGCTGGAGCAGTTGCCAAGGTATTATGTGAGGGTCAATTGTAGATTTATCAATTTTGTTATCTTTTGATTGCTTTGTAAATTATTATATATGTTGATATATATGTTTTTCTGATTTTTCAAGAATAATTGCTGTTGGATATATATGATTGCTAGATTGTTATATGATTGCTGTTGGATATATATGATTGCTAGATTGTTATATGTTTTTCTGATTTTTCAAGAATAACTACTGGTGGAGATTGCTGTTGGATATATATATGATTGCTAGATTGTTATATTTTAAGAATAATTTTACTGTATATATGGCATTATAGATAAGATACTGGAAGCAAAATGATAGAATATATATATGGTAATACATAATTTTTTTCTATTTATTAATATGATGATGCATGTATACATTCACAGAAATGATTCCATCTCAAGTAGCCATAGTAAGAAGAAGGAAGAAGAGACAAATTGAATTACTACTACTTTTCATGGTTGTTAACAATGTCGTCACAATCATGTACTTGGTGATGTGTATGATGGGTGTAATTGTTTATGAAATTGAACGACCACGTTATAGAAAAAGTGAGAAGAAACACCTTAGACAAAAGCACTTGGATGCACTAATCAAGCATAGTGATATAGTCTGCAAAGTGAACTTCGTGTGAATAGAAGAATCTTTTATGTCCTTTGTGAGATGGTCAGAGATGTCGGTGGTTTAAATGGCACTCGAAATATGTCTTTGGAGGAAATTGTAGTTATGTTCTTGTACACTTTGGCACATCATTAGAAAAATAGGACAATTAGAAGTCATTTCTTTCGAAGTGGAGAAAGTGTTAGTAGAAACTTCCACCGATGTCTTCTTGCCGTCTTAAAACTACATATTCACTTGCTAAAAAAGCCGACACCTATAACAGAAGATTGTGAAGTGGATAGATGGAAATGTTTTAAGGTAATAACATAATTTCATCTATATTATTTAAAAATCTATCCACTTTGTTTATTGTAAAACTTATCCCTCCTAACTTTTTTTTGTAGAATTGTTTAGGAGCATTAGATGGCACTTATAATAGTATTCATGTGCCAAGTGAGGATAGAGCAAGATATGTGTTAGGTGTATGTAACCCTAATTTGGAGTTCATATATGTTCAACCTGGTTGGGAAGGATCCGCTCATGATGGTCGTGTCCTTCGAGATGCTATTACTAGGCCTAATGGTTCAAAAGTGCCACAAGGTAATCATACTTAGAATTTAGATTTTATATTGTGGTATCCAATAAGCAATGTCATGACTTTTTTTTTTGCCATATGTCAAGGTTCCTACTATTTGGTAGATGCAGGATACACGACTTTTGAAGGGTTTTTAGCACCATATAGAGGTCATCGATATCACCTTAAAGAGTGGGGGGACCGACAGCCAATTAGTGCGGAAGAGTACTTTAACATGAAACATTCTAAGGCAAGGAATGTTATTGAGAGATGTTTTGGACTATTAAAAGGAAGGTGGGGTATTCTTAGGACCCCATCCTTCTTTCCAATACGTACTCATGGGCGTATAGTTCACGCATGTGTACTATTACACAATCTTATTCGAAAACATATGCCAACAGGTTACACAATGTATTGGGATTCCGATAGTGAAGAAGGTGAAAGTGATGATGAGGGCCTAGATGATGAAGTTGAGTTGATTACTCAAATAGCTAATACGGATGCTTGGACTACTTATCGGAATAACTTAGCACAAAATATGTTTAATAATTGGAAACTTAGGCATAGTAGCCAAACATAAATGTTTGTATAGTTTATTTGGACTTATGTTTGGGTGTTCCTTTTTATGATGTAATCGAATTTTTTTTTCTGTAATCTATAAATTTTTTTTTATGGTGTTGAGATATTTTTTATGGTGTAATTGGATTATTTATTTTATCTTGCAAATAAGAAAATAGTCTTATTTGGTAATCTTTTTTTTAATACATCATTGTTGTATAGGATGGATGTTGGTCAATTTGTTCGAAGTGGAAGAGGGAAAAACAAGCGATCATGGACTAAATCTGAGGAAGAATGTTTGATTAATGGTTTGTTGGAGATGAGTGCCGATCCTTCATGGAAAGCTGATGGGAGTTTCAAAGGTGGTTTCAAGAATAAGTTAGAGGAGAAATTGAATGAGAAGTTTCCCGGGTGTGGGTTGAAAGCTATTCCCCATATTGAATCAAAAATCAAATGGTTTAAGGATAAGTATAATGTGCTAACTGAAATGTTTCGCACTTCTGGTTTTTCTTAGGATAATGAAAAGAATATGATTGTTTGTGAAAGGCAATCTTATAAAGAATTTTGTAAGGTACACAAATACTTTGACTTGTTTAATATTTGTTAGAAATTATAACATATTTTAAACGACGTATCTTTTTTTTTATTCAATTCTTGTTTAATTTCAGCAACACAGAAATGCTCAAGGATTATGAAATGTTCCTTTTCCATTTTATGATCAACTGTCAGTTATCTTTGGTGCCGATCGAGTTACTGGAGTGCAATCTGAGACTTTTGTCGAAGCTGTTGACAATCAAGAGAAAGAGACCATTGAACTAGATAAGGGTGGTAGTGATGAAGATGATGAATTTGATGATAATGAGTCCGTCAACCAATCAACAAAATCAACTCCAAGTGAACCTTCTTTAAAGAAAGCCAAAAAAGAAGAGGCTCTAAATGAACAAGGAAGGAAAAGGAAGAAGCCGGAGGTTGTGGACTTAACTTCTTCTTTTAACAATATGTCTTCTAGCTTTTCAAATAATATGAATGAGATGAACAAGCACATGTCTTCCATTGCAAGTGCCTTCTCTACTACACAACTACATGAGCAAGCTATCATGGCTCGTGAAGAAGTTGAGGAAAATCAAAAAAAAAATTTGGTTAGTGAATTGCTTCGCATAGAAGGATTGATAAGATTAGAAGTAATGGAAGCTTCCAAGAGGTTGGCCTCCAATCCAAGTGAACTCTCACTCTTTTACCAATGCCCGGATGATGAGTGAAAGAAAGAGTTTATAATCAACCTCATTCATCCTAACTTGGGCAAGTGATGTAATGAAAATGCTTAACTTATAAATTATCTAGACTTTGTGTTTGGTTGTCAAAAACATATATTGGAATCTTTTTGTGTGGAGATGTATTGACACCATTTTGAGTGAAAATGTATTGAACTAGTACTTTTTAATTAGTGGTAATTATCTATTTGCAACATAATATGTGTGTATGTATTTGTGTGTTTAAAAAATGTATGTATGTATCTATATATATATATAAACTGGACAGAGAATCCATTCCATAATTGAACCAAACAGTGTGAATGGATTGAATATCTATTACAGGATTGAACCAAACAGTTTTAGTCTGGTATGGGGTTCTGAATCCATACCATCCTGGTATGGGGTTCCATACCATTCCAATCCTGCTCACTGAACCAAACGGACCCTTAGTGCTGATCCCTGATGTAATCCCACTTTAATTGGGAAAAACTTTGTCATACCCACTGGTGTATGTATGTTAGTCGACACTCTGTCATACATGTCCTGTATTACCTCAATGTATCTTCGTGAAATACTTCTATTCTTGAGGCTATCCCAAACGATGCTTCGTGGTATGTTATCGTATGCTTTCTCCAGGTCAATGAACACCAGATGCAAATCCTTCTTTTGCTCCCTATACTTTTCCATCAGTCTCCTCAAAAGATGAATTGCCTCGGTGATTATCTTCCCGGCATGAATTCGAATTGGTTTTCTCTAATCACCGTCTCTCGTCTAATTATTTTCTCAATCACTCTGTTCCACAGTTTCATAGTGTGGTTTAGAAGTTTGATCCATCTATAATTCTCGTATACTTATGCATCACCCTTGTTTTTAAACAGTGGGATAAGTGTGCTAACCCTCCATTCTTCTGGCATCTTATTAGACCTCAAGATGACATTAAAGAGGTTAGTAAGCTAATAAATCCCCTGCTCTCCTCAACCCCTCCACGCCTCAAGCGAAATGTTATTAGGTCAAACTGCCTTTGATCCCCTAATTTTTTTGAGAACTTCTCCTACTTCAGCCGTGGTAATATCAATAATCGAGCAATGATCCTGTGTTCTTTGGATGTCTAAAGTTTGTCGAATTTCCTCCATTTGACCTATATTCTCATTGAGCAGTTTGGAAAAATATTGATGCCATCTCATCTTGATGTCCTCTTGTCTAAGGAGTACTTATCTACCTTCATCCTTAATGAACTTCTTTATCCCTAAGTCCTTCTTCTATCTAGATCTTGCTTTTGCCAACTTAAAAATATACTTCTCCCACTCTTTGGTATCAAGCTTTTGACAAAAGGCTTCAAACGCGCGATCTTTTGCTTACGCTACTACTTTCTTTGCCACCCGTTTTGCTTCTTTATGTCTCTTCTTCTTATGTGTCCTATCCTCCTCCTCCGTGCAAGCCATGAACTCCTTGAATCTCCTATTTTTGTCCATTACCTTCTTTTGCACTTCTTCGTTCCACCACCAGAACTCTTTGTATACCTTTGGTTTCCCCGTCGACACCCCTAATGTCTCCTTTGCCACCTTTCAAATGGCTTACGCCATGGTCGCCCACATTTGATTTGCATCGTCTGATATACTTGGGTAACCCGACGTCTTGATCTTGTTTGACAACGTTGCGACCATATCTCCTTTACGTCTACCCCACATGATCGTTTGTCTAACCTTTATCTTCTTCTCGTCAATCTTTCTCCGCACACGAAACGCTAGTACTAATAACTTATGTTGCGTGGGCATCTCTGTACCCAGCACGACCTTACAGTCCAGACACAAAAATTATAATTTTATGCAAATACCTTAAAAAAATTAAAATAATCCTATATAAATAAAAAAAAAATAAATAAATATCATAACAATAAATTAAAAACATACCTTCAAGCTCAAGAAATTTTTCTGCTTTTGCACAGAAATACTACGTTTAGAGAACTAAATTTTCAGAACTAAATTTTCAGAAAATACTAGAATGAAATAACACTTGTGCTAAACATTCATCTATAATTTGTATTTATAAACAAAAATTGAAGTTGGTGACAACATTGGCGCCATAATCAATATTTCTGAAAAGCTAATTTCTTTTCTTTTCCACCCATTGAATTTGGCAACAAATTTAGCTACAAAGAAAATCATAGCGACAAAATTAGATCCTGCGACAAAGAGATTTGTCCGCCAAATTTGTCGCTAAAAATCTCTTTCATCAGCATTCATCTTTGTCTCCAAATTGAATTGTTACCCTTGCGTATGTTAAAAGTTTATAAAATATTTAAGTCGAGATTAAGGGATATTGCAATGTAACTCCCTCTTATTTTTAAAATGATTAATAAATTATTATTATAAGTTTTATACTGTTATTTTTTATTGTCATTATTCTCATTTTATTGCTTTATTAGTATTAAGATGGTTGAATTTATACATTGATTATTAATGTTTTAAGTAAGATATCATTTGTGATTTTGAAAATTAAAATTTTATTCATTATAATATGGATTATCTTTATGAAGTTATATTTTATAAAGTTTAATGAATCTTTAGAATATGAATTATGTGTTATGGCTGAAGTTTTAAGTTAAAAATAGGATAATTGGGCTAACTTATGGGATAACGCTAGAATTAATATATAAGTAAAAAAAAAATTAAACCCTATACCTAATAGTAGGTCACGGTTTGGGCAAAGTGGAAAGGAGATTTGTGCCTCTTCATCATTTGTAACCATCAATTTTCTCTATTTCAATTTCCATCAATGGCTTAGGTAAAGGGAAATGTTGGAAAATAATTCTCAATGACACTCGTGGTATAGTAATTAAAAACGTAATTTTATTGCTATATACACAATTCAATTTACAAGAAGGACAATTTATAATTTAGAGGACACACACTCAACACAATTATTTTGGGACACTTACACTTAGACTACAACTTACACACTCACTGACTAATACTCTCACCTTGCGTTTTCAACTCACTCTTAGTTGTGTCTTAATTCAACACACAACACACTATATTTATACTAATGCTAAGCGGGCTAAACGATGTTATCTAGACTACTCCACAAAGTACTACTTACATTTAACTAGAATAGTCCATAAGCTCTAGAATTCTTTACATCAATTTTAGAAATTGACTTCTAAAACTCATATTATTCAAAAACTTTTTAATTCATCTATTAATCTAGAAATTTCTTTATCAAACTCCATGTTGTAATATCGCCTAATCCTTAGGGGTTCTTACAAGCTTTAATCACGGATTGAAAGAAAAAACGATGAAGGGAATGAAAGGTGGTGAATGTCGAATGCAAGGATTGAAATTTTTTATGTTTTCTGTTTGATTTTCGAAAATGCAAATGGAGGATAGTTATGGCTAAACTCAAAACTCACTATAAATCCATGTACCAAGTAACGACGCGCTTAAGGCACAGGTGCACGCGCCAAATACAGCAAGCATAAGAACTTTTGCAAATACGACTCTAATCCAAGAATCATACAAACAACGGGGATTTGAAACAAGCGTTTTGGGTTTTCTTTATCATTAATCAACTACTGAAAATGTATTACATGCTAAGCTATATATAAAGACAACAAAGAGAAAGAAACTAACTCAAAAACCTACTCCAATAACCGTGTGTAATCGGCTGGAGTGACGTGTGGGAGTTAAACAATGTGGTCGGTTAACACTCTTGGTAACCATCCATTTTTGTGAGTAACTTCTCACGTAACCTTCGTCCCATTATTTCTTATTACAAACCCGACTCATAAACACCTAATAATTCAGAAATTAACCACTTAAAAACCGAAAAATATCCTCCCTATTTATTCTGAAAGTAACTCTTAAAATAACTCCTAATAACCGACTTTAAAAAAAAAAAAAAAAACTACCTATTTTCTGAATTTTTTAATTTGATTACATGGAAAAAACTACCTAGCTCTTGGACTAAAATGACTTCAAAGAGATGATCTTCCACACGCCTAGATTGGCATCGTTTTTGCTAAAATTAGCTTCCGTGCTTTCACTTGATTTTCATCTTTGATTTCCTCTTGACTTAAATAACTTCTGTGCCTTGATTTGATTTATGTCCTTGATTTCTTCTTGACAATACTTAAAATACATGACAAATTTTTGTTTGTTTTCTTAATTACAATTAGCACTAAAACATAAATGGACCGACCTAAAATAAAAACATAGAATAAAACACAAACTAGAAACTTAAACATTAAAATTCATATTTGCATGAGGTGAAGCTTGATTACGTATGATCTTTGAAAGGTGGATTAAATGAGTGCTTGTCACATGAGGGTGTGGCGCCAACACTCCAAGTTTATATGTAGAATATTTTTCTAGATTATCTCTAATAGAAAGGGGGAAGGGGGAGTTGTGCCAAAAACTTAGAAAGCCTTCAAGAGTTAGATTATATATTTCATTAAATATTCTTCAGAAGTCCATTATCATTATGATTCCGCATGAAGTTCGCAGATTATCGTTAGCTTCAACGCCCTAAGTACATGGGCTAATATTTTGGGTCCAAGGTCTCGATATTCGTTGGGCCTTAATATCAAGTCAAAGAAAATGCAACTTTGTCCAACCTAAGTTAAAGATTTTAGTTTACTTTATAAGTTATCGGTTCCTTAAAATAATCTAGTCTATTTTAATATTGATAAAAGGTCATCTACTATAAGAGCATCAGTAACAATGACCTATTTAGAGGTCATAGGACCAAACAACGGTAAAAAGTCTATTAATAGTGACCTAAAATAAGGTTGGTCATGGAAAATGTTGAAGAATTTGGTCACTGTATGACCTGATCTCTCAAACGGTCACTTATTTTCCAACAATTACGCCACGTGTCGCGCAGGGATTGGTTGATGAAAAAACTGTTGCCTGTTGCGCCTGACACGCCTGCTGCGCCCAAGCCACGTGCCGGCTTGTGATTGGCTGCCAAAAAATAGCCGTTTATTGTAATTCACGGATATTTTCGTATTTGATTAATTTTTTTAAAAACAATTATACCAACGGTCATATTTTTTCGAGATCTATAAAATGAGACCCATTTTAATATTTTTTGACATAATTTTATATTTACATATTTTCTTCTTATTTTCCTACTTTTTTTGTTAAAAATACTAAATTAATCATTTTAAAAATCCCAAAAAAAAAATATAGATTCAAATAACCCAAATTATGGAAGAAATCCAAGTAAAAAAAAAACAAGAAAAAAAATCTTCTAACAATCAAAGTGCTCAAATTCAGTATCAAAATCCTCCATTCAATCCTCCATTTTCTCAAAATACTCTTTTACTATATTTCTCAAAATATCCCAAATTCATCTTATTATGTTCCTCAAAATACCCAAAATTCTCAAACTATATTTCACCACCATCATCAATCTCACAATGTCAGCTCTAATATTGATAACTATTCAACTCTAATAAGGGGTGAAAGTTTAGACGAAAAGAGATGGAGTATGATGATGATGATGATGATGATGATGATGATGATGACGATGATGATGATGATGATGACAATGATGATAATGATGAAAATGATCAAGATGATCAATATGGTGAAGATGGAGGAGATTCTATTCATCATGTTGATGCTAGTCTCTACATCCAACCATCACTTCAAGTAGGGATGGCAATGGGTATTGGACCCGACCCAGATCCGTGGATCCGTATCCATTTTCACAGATCTGGGTCCAAAAAAATTGGACCCGTCAGATCCGGGTCGGATCCGGATCCGTTTAAAATTCACGCGTCCGAATTCGGATCTGAGAAAAATACCCAGACCCGGACCCACGCATCTAGAGGACCCGTTTTTTTTTTTATTTAAAACATTAAATGTATATTAAAATGTATAATAAAAATACCTCAAACCCTCATTTTCCCTCCCTTCCGTCATTGCCTCGGCACTCAGCAGCCCTCAGTAACCTAAGTCCTCACGTCAGTACCTCAAATGTTTCCTACTTTAGTCTTTACAGAAAGAAAGACATAACTCACATAAGGATTTAGATGACTCTTAAATATAAGATGGGGAGAATGGAGATGAAGAAATTCTTTCTCTTTTTGCAGGTACACCACTATTTCTTTCTCTTCTTGAATTAATTAAAGAAATTGTTTGTGGGTTGTCTTTCTATTTTTATTGTATTTATGGATTATGAATTTAACCATGTTTATATGTTTAATTATGTCGATGAGGTTTTGGTTTTCTGTTAATTTATGGGTTTTGTATGATTTTTGTGTAGGATTAAGATTTTTGTATGGAATTGGGTTTCTTTGTGATTGAAATAAATTGGGTTTCCTTTACATAGTGTGATTTTATGGATGAGAAGGATAAGGAGATTCCAATAACTGAAACCCTAGATGGGTTTGATCAATTAGCAGTAGATCATAAGTATGTTTATTCCATTGATGTTGAGGGTACTAGACAAGGGTAAGCCAGTAGTGAAATCTAGCAAGAAAAGGGTAAGCCAAAGCTACCCAACTTTAAGAAAAATTGCCAAAGACATTCTTGCAATTATATTTTTCGTTATTGAAGGTAATTTTATATATATTATTAATATTAGTCTATAAATATCGCTTTATTGCAATCTCAACACATTTAAAAATAAAAAAAAAAATATCAAAACTGGACCCGTTTTAGACCCGGATCCGGTACTGGATCCGCAATATCCGCGGATCCGGATCTGGGTCTTGCAAAACTGGACCCGCAGATCCGGGTCTGGATCTGGATCTTGTTCTTAAAAACGGATCTGGATCCGGGTCCACCTGGACCCGGTCCAGATCTGACCCGTTGCCATCTCTAATTTCAAGATCTACTTTCACAATTTGGTTCACCACCGAGCTTCACTCAATTGGTTCAACCATCTCAACAGCATCCTAATGATGAAGCCCCTATACCTTCAAAGAAAAGTTGGGATTTGATTGAAGATATTGCTCTCATATGTTCAGTCATGAACACAAGTACATATTCAATTGTGAGCTCCAACCAAAAGATAAGAGTGAGGTGGCAAAATGTTAAGAAAGCTTATGAAGCAGCGAGGATGGAACGACCCCATCTGATCCCACGAAGAACCGCCAATATGCTTAAATGTCGTTTGGGTAGAGTTGCTCCAACATGTTTGAAGTGGCCTGGAAGTTATGACGAGGCTCTTAGAAGGAATAAAAGTGGCACGAGAGACGAAGATGTTCTTAAAGAAGCGCATTTAATCCATCAAAGAAAACACTGTAACTTTAACTTGATTAAGCAATGGAAAGTTTTAGGAAAGTATAATAAGTGGAAGCAAGTGGTAAAAAGTAATAAAAAAAACGATTGGAGCAACAACCAACTGGTGGTGTTTGTAGTGAAAGTAGTGGAAAAAGATCAAGGACAGAAGAAGATTCTGAAACACCAACAAGTGAACCTCAATAAGGATCATCAACTCGCCCCGAGGGTGTGAAGAAGGCTAAGGCTGGCATGACTGGGAAAATGATTGCAGATCAATCAATTCAAGCTTTAAGTGCATTTGGAGAGAGTCTTCGACTTAATTTAGAAATAATGAAGGAGAAGACAGAACTTCAAAAACAAAAAGAAGCCCGAAAACGAGAACAACTTCAAATGGAAGAATATCGAATGATTTGGGATATCTATCAAACATTAAGCAAAAAGGAAACTCTTCAGCCATGGAAAGCTCATATGATAGTTCAACTTGGACAACACTTTTAGAATTATAATCGTCAGTAGATGGTTTAATTATGTAATGTCTTAATTATATTTTAATTATGTATTGTTTTCAATGCTGGTTTAATTATGTAATGTTTTAAAATGATGTTTTAATTATGTAATGTTTTAAAAGGATGTTTTAATTATGTAATGTTTTAAAAGGATGTTTTAATTATGTAAGGTTTTCATGCATTCATGCTTTTCTTTCCATCACCTTTTGGCATGCATTAGTCTTTTTATTTCCATCACCTTTTGGCATGCATTAGTTTTTTCCTTTCCATCACTTTTTGGCATGCATTAGTCTTCTTATTTCCATCACCTTTTGGCATGCATTAGTTTTTCCTTTCCATCACCTTTTGGCATGCATTAGTATTCTCGTTTCCATCACCTTTTGGCATGCATAATATTATATATATGCACATCCACATTCAATTAGATATATAACTTCAAAATGAGTTTTTATAAGTTTAATTTTTCCTCATCCACTTCAAGTTATTCATCTTCAGATGAAGAGAATGAACTAATAGATAATATGATTGATTGTGCAAATTTTAATAACCACAAGCGCATGGTTGACGTGTAGTCGCGTGTCGAACAAAAGGAGGCTAGTTAATCAATTTGTTATTTTCTTTGTTTTATGACTACAAGACACGAATCAAGAAAACAATATGGTCGGGGAAGCTAGTACTACGATGCAAAAACTGAAACTAAAAATAACTTCTATAAAGATAACGATGATGCAACAAACTCTAGGGTGTCGGGCATCACCTATTTCTAACATGGGAATCGATCACTCTCATGATTGTATGAAATTGAGTCATTGGCATAATTAAGTGTGATCTAATTAATCTCAAGCTTCCGCTCTATTGATTAGTATCGATTTAAGACCAAACTAGTGTTAATCCTCAAACTTCCGTTTTATTGGTTAAACTAGTAGGAATTTAACTTAAGTATATCTCAATCCTATATTTATCCTAATCTCAAAATTTCGTTTTATTGAAAAGGTTAATAAAGATATTTAAACTGAGATTCATTAAGCATAGATTTAATTATAAACTCAAACTTACACAATCAATCAATAAAATGTCATTAATTCCATGCTTCAAATTAGGAATTATATACTAACCCTAGAGAAGAAAATTACTCGCTAATCATGATGGTAAATATGTAGTTCATAATAAATGATGGCTTAAAGAGGAAACACTAAACATAAAACAATGAATGATTTCAATGCAAGAGATAAATGATAAAGCAATTAACAAAGAAAACTTACTAATTACAAAGAGCGATACAAAGAGCGATAATGTAAATTGCAAAAAGGAATTCACGTAACAACGAAGTCTCTCAACAAAAGAAAATCAAAGAACATAAATCTAAAATGCTGAATTCAAAAAACTACCAGGAATAAAACTTTCCCCCATCAAAAATAAAACTAACTCTATTTATAATATCTACTAAAAGACGTAATTGTTGGCAGAATTAAAGAAAAAGCCGAGTCGGCAGTCGAGGGCATTCAGCAGAAAGCCGAGTCGACTTTTGATGAAACAGAGCAGTGATTTTCCAGTATCTACAACCGACTCGGCGGTAGCTTTTCCTTCCACAAAAGCCGAGTCGGCTTTTGTCACTGCCAGTATTGTTGATTTCCAAGAACATTAAGCCGACTCAACGGTGGCTTGGTCTCCTTGGGAAGCCAAATCGGCTTTACTCTCTGCCTATGATCTTTGCATCCAGATGCTAAAGCCGACTAGGCTTTACATTGAAGGCCTCTAAAAGCCGAATAGGCTTTCCCTTGGGGCTTGGGAATTTGTATGTGGGATCACTTTGCGGCCTCTTTTATTCATTCTTTGACTAGCGAGCATCGATCTCCTTCTCAAAGTACCCTGCAATTGTAAGAGCCAAAATTTTTGCACAAATATATCCCAAAATCATTAAAATCGGCCTAGTTACTCCTGAAGGATCGAAATATTACAAACCAGAGTAAATGGACTAAAAACAGCCCTAAACCACCAATAGACTTCATCGAAGGAGCATAAAAATAGACGCAATAAGTGCAAATAATTGCACTTATCAATTATGCCTTTCAATACGCTATTCCTCCTATTATTTCAACACTACAACCAAGGGTGAGAACCAAAAAAAATGTCGAATTCAAAGAGACCATTAAAAAGTTCATCCCCAACTATTTACTGACTATTTTGCTGAAAATCCTACATATTCTTTTCAATTTTTTTGACGTAGGTTTAGGATGAGGAAACATGTATTTTTATGAAAAATAGAAGCTGTCTCCAACAACGATCCATGGTTCAGTACCAACATTGATGCAATTGGTAAAAAAGGTGTAAGTGCTTTACAAAAGTATACTGCAGCTCTTCGTATGCTAGCATGGCTGCTGATCAAGTTGATGAGTACCTCCGAATTAGCGAAAGCACAGCACGAAAAGCACTCACTCATTTCACAAAGGGAATAATCAACCAATTTGAGCAACATTATTTGAGAAAAACCAACACCATAAGATTTGACGAGATTATTGGCCTTTGGTGAAGAACGTGGATTCCCTGGCATGATTGGGAGTATTGATTGCATGCATTGGTGGAGTGGAAGAATTGCCCAGCAGCATGGAAAGGGCAATATCAAGGTCGAGCTGGTATTGCAACATTAATTCTTGAAGCAGTCGCTGATCATGACTGATGGATATGGCATGCCTTTTTTTGGGATGTCAGGTTCATATAATGATCTCAACGTGCTATATCGACCACCTCTTTTAGTTGATTTGTTTGAAGGAAGGGCACCACCTGTCAATTTCACGTTGAATGAAAATCAATACGGTATGGCTTACTAACTCACTGATGGCATTTATCCTAAATGGGCTACTTTTATTCAGTCTATTACTGAACCACAAACACCAAAAGCAATGTTATTTGCCCAACATCAAGAAGCAACAAGAAAGGATGTGGAGCGAGCATTTGGGGTGTTGCGAGCTCGATTTGCAATAATCAGAAAGCCCTCACTTGCTTGGGATGAAGAACGACTCTCTAATATAATTACTTCTTGTATAATTATGCATAATATGATAGTGAAAGATGAAAGAGATACATATACACATTACGCTAATGGTAAAGAGTTCATAGGAGATCGCCCATAAGGTCAATCGAAAGGTACAAGTGGATTAAATGATGACTTTGAGTATTACACAGATAGAATTGTTGATATAAACCGATACTTGGCAAATAAGGATGATGTTGAAGATCGACAAACAAATTTATCCTTAAAGAGATGACTTGGTTGAAAATATCTAGCAAAAGTTTGGAATAAACCGCAACTAATGTATCATTTCAAAATTTTAGTTTTTTAATTTGTGTATTTATTTTATGTATGTGCATTGTAATCTTTATTTGAATTTAACGAATTTTCCTTAATTATTACTAATGTCTATATTTATATTTATTAAAATATATTAGTTTTATTAAAAGAATAATTTTTTTAATTAATAAAAAGTAGATCTATTTTAATCAAATAAAAAAATATATATTAACTCTGTACATGAAAATATTATTATAAAAAAATAAAGATAAATGTTAGATAAATTAAGGGAGAAAAATTATGGTGGGGTAGAAAAAAGTAAGAAAGAGAAAATAATGACCTTTTAAAAGAGGTCATTGTTAATAAAATTAGGTTGAAAAATAAACTTTCAAGAGAGAGAAATAATGGGATGACCTTTTTATTAGATCACCATAAATGATGCTCTAAATACACCAAATATTCGAGTAAAGTAATATGTTCTATCAAAATTCTCTCATTTGTTTATTTTATAGGTTTATTCAAAGATATTCTATCACATTCAACTATTTTCAATTGCATTTGATCTCTTATCGAAAATTGAATTGAGCAACCTTATAAGTTATGCCTAGACATTTACGAAGACAATTCTACTTAACCCGGCAATAGACATTTCTTTGTTCCCACTTAATATAAATTGTTATTAAGTTTGACCCCAAATGGATTTTTATGGATTTTTTTTATAACAAAATACCCTCAAAACAATCATCATCCCTATGTTACTGAGTTTGAAGAGCCCTTATTATAGACTTTAACCACCTTTTTATATTCAAGTCATGTCAACTTTTCAAATTTTATGCAAAGATCTAAACTGTATTTTTTTAAACTCTTGATTTACTTTTTTTAACCATCAATTTATATAGTTAAAAATATACTATTACTTCTATATATATAAGTCATAAACACAAGCTACTAAATATATTAAACATAATTTGCTATATATATTATAATTCTATACTAGTGCATTAATTTGATACAATGATTTCAAAAGTTTTCCTAAAACAAACAAAAGAAATGAAGAAATAGATATTATTCATTAGAGCAGCACTAATGGCACAAACAAAGCTGACTCCTACAGAGCTAGTTATGTTGTCTTCCATGTTCATGGACTGATGTTGGGCCTCTTTTGAGAACCACCATTGTGGTGTAATGGGTCTGGTCCTGAAGGAACATCCCTTAATTCCACATCATAATAATAATGCTTTTTCTGTGCTTCCAACAACATCTGCACCCACAACATGATAAAATTAATGAAACCCTACATTTTAAAGAATGTACTCAAAAACGATGCAAATAAAATCACCTTTCTGTTAAGGAAGTAGTCTACTTTCACACCAACAGCTGCCTTGGGAGATAAGTTGCTGCATCCATATTCAGGTATACATTCTGTCATGCATTCCATTTAAAAACAATTCAGTCTTTAATTCTTAAAAATGAAAAATAAGAAGAAAACGGGAATTGTTAATTACCAAGCTCTTGCGTAGCATTCACAGAAGCAAAGTTGAAGAACAAAAGGGCACTATAGAGTAGTACTAGGGTGAAATAACTGAAAAGAACAGAAGTAGAACTATAAGTAGCCATGTCTGCTTTAAAAAAGAAATCAAATAGGAGAAAAGGAAATAGAGGTAGCTGCTAGGACGAGAAAGACTGTAGGTAAGGCTATCTATTTAAAGAGGAAAGATCCAGGCCGTTTCTTTTTTTTAATTGAAAATAGAGTGTAGGTACGGCTACTATAAATCTATTATTATTCGATATAACAACTTCTGCGTTCCAAAATTATTACTCGACATATTTTTTCATCTTCTAAAATATTTACAAAAACCAATCCAATGACTTTAATAATATATAATAAAAAATTATAAAAATTTGATATAAATAATCTTTGCAATGAGACGAATCAAATAAAATCTCTCTTTATTAAGTTTTAACTTATAAATTAAAAACTAATTAAAAATTAAAGGCTATGAAAAAACAATATCATTATTTCTAATGTTGCAACTAATTTAGAATGGAGCAATAGTATATGTTTGCTAAGTTTCATAGTTTGGTGCATGAAAATAAGATTGCATCAGTTTAAGAGCAACGATTAACTTTTATTTCTATGAGGAAAAAATCAATATGGTGGTAAGGTGTTTAACTACAGAAATCCCTAAAAATTTTGACACTAAATTAGTTTAAACTAGATAGATATCCGTGCAAACGGAGATTGAAAAAATATTTTTGATTTATTAGTTACATATTTGTATAAAAATTTTTATAAGATTATTTTTTTATATATACGAAGGTTATTGGGTAATGTTTTAAATATTAAATTTTTTCGTATAATATATTTATAATTATTATTGATCATGAGTTGCATTATTTTTTTAATTTCCATTTACATATTTATATTATATTTTAATCTCATTCTTATTTTTCTCTCGTTTTCCAATTAAATATATATTTGTTGTACCATTTTTACTAACTTTTTCATGATATTTGTCCCAATTTAAACTTAAAGCTAATTTTATGATTAAAGGTTTTCTGTATTATTTATATCTTTTTTGTAAATAAAAATAGATTAATAAAAAGATATACGTACAAGTCTCATTGAATCAAAGTATTCAATAAGACCATTATTGTATAATAAAAAGATATTCGCTTAAAGAACATTAGAAATTTAGTAATTAGTTATTTTATTAGATATTGAATTAGTGATGATTTCAACGTCTTAGATCATTTTGTAGTTAAGTTTATTTAGTGTCATTGGCTTAGTTTTATATTATATTACAGTTATTTCGAGGGCTGAAAAAACAATTTATGTGTAGATTTTGAAGTTATCGTAATTATACTTATTTTTATTGCTAATCTAAAGAATTTAAGATATTTTCTGCAAATATTATGAGTTTATTAACTAATATAAAAAATATAGTATTTAATTATTAAATAATTTATTGAAAGAAGATATTTAATTTGTGACTTCTAAAAATTGGCAGATTTTTAAATAGATAATTGTACCTTATTTCAATTCAATAAATTAAGAAATGAATAATTAATTAAGAGTTGTATAGGCATATTTACCACTTTTGTCTCGGAAATAAGCGTAGTGCAGTTGCATCTAACTATTTTAAGAATGAATTATAAATGTCAATCTTAACTATTAAATGATTTTATAACTAATATAAAAGATATGATATTGAATTATTAAATGATTTATAGAAAGAAGATATTATTTTGTGACTTTTTAAAAATTGGAAAATGTTTTTAAAGACAATTGTACATGGTTTTAATACACTAAATTAAGAAATGATGAATAATTAATCAAGAATTTTAGACATATTTATCACTTTTATCTTGGAAAAAAGAGTGATGTGTTTGCATATTTACTGTATTAAGAATGAATTATAAATGTCAATCTTTTTCTACTATATTAGCTTGAATAATAGGCGGGAAAATTTTTACCCATATTCTGACACATGTCAAAGCTATTTCTTCTTTAGTAGTTTTATAAATATAGATTCTGACATATGTCAAAGTTGTTTCTTCTTTAGTAGTTTTATAGAAGATATAAATTATTTAATATTTAATTAGTATATTTACTTGAATTTGAACTTTAAATTTAAACAAACATATTTTCTCTATCCCTTTAAGTTTATCAAATAAATAACTTCTCTAATCACCCATATATTCTTCCTTTAAGGAAGCATTAACCAATCATATATCCAACCAAAATATCATTTATATCTGTATCATATAATTAACTTAGCTTTAGTCAATAATATCTTTTCTTGAATAAATTAGAAAAATATTATTGACTAAATCTACGTTAAGTATAGAATACATGAAATGTTGATTGAATATATAATTGTTTAATATAAGGGATGAATATATGGGTGATTGTAAAGATTATTATTTGATAGGGTCACTTGGATTGAGGATAAATATTTAAAAGATAAATAAAAGACTAATTAGGAAAACAAAGTTAGTTAGATAGATGATTAAGGAATTTGATTGTTCGAGAGGTGAAAAAATTAATTAAAAAGGTAATGAAAAATGAAGAAAATAGTTATTAGTTTTCTTATTTTGAGGTATAAGTTTACCCTAAGATAGAGTGGGAAAATACTTTAGCTCTAAATGAGGGAAATCAATCTCTTTCTTAATTTATTTTTTTAATTTACTCTCATTGTATCTGTATCACAATTATTTCAATAACTTTATTTGTAATAAATTATTCCAAAAAGGCCTAAAAATTAAGGACATACAAATATGAGTTTATCTTAGTTTATACTCATATTATCTAATATATATTTAGTTTAGTGATTTAATTTTAGACTCCTAATTTAAACAAACATAGTTGATAGATAGGGCTTTAAGAATTTTAGTGCGTTTTTGTACATTCTTGGATAGATTTGAGGTCGATGAAGTGTAAGAATTGACAACTCGTTAATTGAAAACCGACTCTCAGGTTGTTAAATAAAACTAAGAGTGAGAAATAAATTACTACGCACTCCGTTTCTTATAAAAAGTAATTACTAGAAATTGTTATGGGAATTAAAAAAAATAAAATGTTTTATATGATGAATATATTATATGGAATAATAAATTTGATGGAAAAAAGGTGAACAACATACTCAAAAAATATTACAAGAAAGTTAGTGGAAAAAAATAAAGAATCACAACTATTAAAAAATACTTTTATAAAGCTAAAATATAGGAATCATAACCAATATAAAAATATTAAAATGAAGTAAGTAGAAGAGATGTAAGAACCATAGGCATTTTTAAAATATAAAAATTAGAATGAACAAAGTTAATTTGATACAAATTTTGTGATAAAAATAAAAAGATTTCTTATGAAAATAACAAATAAAAGTATAGAATAATAAAATAACTCTAAAAAAAGCAAGTAGCAGTAAAATTCAGTTTCCCAAAATAAAATAAACCTACTCTGGGATTTCTCCTTTATGCCAAATAAATAATGTTTTCCGTTGTTAACTGAAATTAGTGCATTGGTTATTTTTTTGGTACACAAAATTAGTGCATTGGTTATTTTTTTGGTACAAAAAATTAGTGCATTGGTACACAAAAAATACTTTATGCCAAATAAATAATGTTTTCCCAAAGTTAATTTTTTTAACATGTGTTGTGATCGTAGTTTATTTTGTTATCCATTCGGTTCTTTGTGGATTCTAAAATGGATTCTAAGTTATCCATTTGCTCATAATTAAATTGGCACTTGTTTTATTGTTTTCAATTAAGTAATTAGTTATTTTTGTTGTTAGTTATTTTTTTAAGGGTGTGTCTCTGTTTTAATCTTTGTGGGTCTTGGCTTGTTTGTGTTTGAGTTAACGGCATCATCGTCCTTTAACATTTGGTATGGTCCACGGGTAGTCGAGTATAGAGTTAAGGCAGACTAATGGTAACCTAAGGTCAGTTCTAAGGAGGAGGGGCAACGTAAGCAGGATGTTGAACTAATAGTAGGGACTTGTAATATAGGCACGCTACAAGCCAAGTCGTTGGAGTTGGTGACTGAACTTTCTAAATACAAGATTTAAGTGGCTTGCGTTCAAGAAACTAGGTGGAACGGGCAAAAAGCAAACGTTTTAAAG
>NC_080051.1:8890328-8892828 GCF_026212465.1 Amaranthus tricolor
TGATAGGTTTAGAAATGGCTTGGAGAGATGCCAAACAAAAAATTTGAAAAATATTCCGTCATGTCTAGCCATATTAGAAATTTGCTTTTACCATCGAGTTAGCTCTCTAGGTATTTTTCCATCATCAAGGTTGCCCTTAATCCAACATTGGACTTATGAGACTTTGAAAAAGAGGGCACAACTTGAGTTGAAGGATAGATCCTTTGGACTGGGTGATTTCAATGGAGACACATACCCAGTTTCAAAGAAATTAAGAAAACAATCGCATGATGATGAGGTGGAGCTAGAAGAAAATGGGATCTATCTCAAGATCCCTATTCCCTATGGCTTGTTGGCATTTTCTGATCAAAAAATTCATGATACAGCTGGTGATGTAAGTAATATTATTTTTAACATTTAATTTTTTATAAAAACAACCAGTAGCACATTTTAAAATATAAAGTAGCTGTTTTTTGTAAGAAGTTTATATTGAACTGTTTTTTGTTAATATATTCTTTTTATTAAGGAGCTTATGGAGGAAGTTACAAGATGAAGAGGAACATGGAAATTGTTACTCAACATCATAGATTGAGACTGTTGAAGTTAAAGGCAAAAGGCAATCAAGCACAAGATGTCGGAAAATCATCAAACTCTCCAACACTATCGCAATGGTATTCAGACCCACAAGTGATGGAGGAGATTGATGAGATTATGGACAGGATAAGAGTGGTTAAAAAACGAACAGTTGACATCGACTTACCAAGCTTTGACCTGGGAATATCAGATCTTGAGAAAACACCTTCACCAGCACCGAAGTTGATTGCCAAGAAGAGAGGAAAAAAGAAAATTTGAGTTCGTTTTTGATTCCATGACAAAACTATGATGATTCAACAAAATATATGTTATGAATGATAATCTCAAAAATATTCAAGTAAACATCATCAAACTGTGATGATGTGTTGACGTGTGATGTTTTGTATAAAACTGTGATGTTTTGTTTGTATGATGCTTTCTACTTCAAACTGTGCTGCTTTTTACAAAAAAATTTGATGCTTTCTAAATCAAATCTGTGTTACATTTATTCAACACAAAATACAATACATGATACACTACCATTTCATATAAAATTTTTTTAAAGAAGTTTAAATTTTTAACTGTTTTTTCTTATTATATTCTTTTTATAAACATGATGCTTTTCATACAATACATGATACACTACCATTTCATATATTATATGTTACATTTATAAACGTGTGATACTTTCCACATAAAATCGTGATGCTTTCATCAAAAACTGTGATGATTTCAACACAATATTTGTGATAAATTGAATGATAATGACATTAAAAATAAATTAGTCTACATATAACTAATTCTAACAATTACAATGTTAAAATAAACAGAGATTTGTCTAAAGGCAATTATCCTCTTCATAAAATACAACCTACTAATGTTAAAATAAACAGAAAGTAATCTACATACTACTAATACTAATGATTAGACTATTTCTCTAGAGAATCAATCAGAAATTAGTTTACACTCTGCAACTGCTACACAACCCCAAATATAATTGTTCTTCTGAAGCAGAGATTCAATCATTTACCACTGTATTTTATAAACAAGTCACCTGCAAGATTCAATGAACAAATATATATGTTAAATGTCTAAATGTGGAAAACAGAAACGTTTAATAATGAAAGTATCACTATTTATCAAAGAAAGTACCAACATAAAATTCAAGAGGTAACACTTTTTATATCATATTGTACTTACTTATTTTTTCTTATGTGGACATGTACGACTATTGTAACCTGCAACTTTTCCACAACTTTTACATTGTCTTTGCTTGGTCACCCTTTGCTCTTCTTCATCTTCAGTATCCTTTTGTTTTGGATCTTTTTCTTTCCTCTTGCCTTTGTTTGAAGATTGTTTAGAATTTAGAATTGTAATTGTTTTAGAAGCTTCACAACCCAAAAACTTTTTTAACTCTTGACGTTTTGTCTTCTCAACCCCACGATTCTTTTTTGCTAAAAGCTCAGCTGAATACAACTTCATTTTGTGCAAAAGTTCAACCAAATCATCCTCATCATCTTCTGCCAAACTAATGCATCGATGCACCTCATTCCAAACATCTCCTAAAACCTCTTTTCTAGATTCCATAGCATTATTACCATCCAATAATGTGCCATCAATATCATAGACAGGTGTTTTGCTAGCATCTTTTGACCACCTTTTCAATATGTAAGGTTCTGGTATATATTTAACGCCTTTTGCATGCAAAACCCATAATGCATGCTTACATAAGACTCCTACTCTTTTGAATAACTTACAAGAGCAATCAACATACAATGTTTGTGCATCATACACAACTTCAAAAATTGTCCCAATGTTGAAATGTACCACACGATACACATCCTTGCCATCTCTAACGAAATTCTTTTCAAAACCACACTCATCGCGTGCGCTAAGAATTTGTTCTTGAAAATCCTTGAAAACAACATCTGTGTAGACACTAGAAGCA